>NW_010921867.1:4596-5285 GCF_000633955.1 Camelina sativa
AGAGAGGCCGGTAAGGCCGAGCTGTGGAAGAAGAAGAGAAGCGGCCGGTAAGGCCGTGAGGCCGGTAAGGCCGAGCTGTGGAAGAAGAAGTTAAATATCTCACAAGGCCTTATAAGAAAGATGCCCATAAGGAAGAAGGATCTAGAAGAAGTTAAATATCTCACAAGGAAAGGAAGGGAAGGAAGAATCACGTGTGTCCTTGGTTGGTGAAGGAAGGAAGAGTCGCTTTCACTATGCACCAACTCGAGAATGTCCCTTTCAGCTCTCATTTCCTCTCTAACGGCTATATGCACTTTGAGTTCCTATATTAAGCTGTGTAATTGAGCCCCTATGTAACTAATTCAATAATAAGAGAATCCTCATTTCCGTTTTCTCTCTCTACACTTATGCTTATCATCTTCAATGTAGAGAGCTTAGAATTAACGATTAGAGGCTGCCCTTAAGGCAGCCGATTCTCTTCTCATATCTCACCCAAATTCTTCTTATTTACTGTTTTATATAGCCTAGATTACTGATTCTTAATCCCCTTTCTCCTAAGTACACAAATCTAAGTGTTGTGTTACTAGAAGAGGATAAGTCTCAAACTAGAGCTTGAACCTTGTTAGAATCGCTTACTCTCTAGTATTTGGGTTCTATCAAGCTGTTCTTATGAGGATTTCATCACAAGTTGATGAACTCTTCTTTCCCTT
>NW_010921867.1:7317-13654 GCF_000633955.1 Camelina sativa
AAGTGGTGTCTAAACACTCCAAATTCATTCCGAACTCTTACAGTAAGTCAAATGCATGGGATTGGCGCACATTCTGACCCTAGAAACAGTAACAAATCTGTTTACTGCTCAGAATAAATGTTTTCTCGGTTTTAGCCTGTTTCGGGAAAAATGGGTAAAAGTGGTGTCTAAACACTCCAAATTCAACTCGAGCTCTTATAATTAGTCAAATGCATTGGATTGCTACATATTTTGACCCTAGAAAGAGTAACATAGCTGTTTACTACTTCGAATCAATGTTTGCACACGGTTTTAGTCTGTTTTCTCGGTTTATGCCTATTTTAGGATATAACGGGTCTAAGTGTTGTCTAAACACTCCAAATTCAACTCGAGCTCTTATAATTAGTCAAATGCATTGGATTGTTACAAATTTTGACCCTAGAAAGAGTAACAAAGCTGTTTATTGCTTCGAATCAATGTTTTCTCTCGGTTTTAGCCTGTTTCGGACAAAATGGGTAAAAGTGGTGTCTAAACACTCCAAATTCAACTCGAGCTCTTATAATTAGTCAAATGCATTGGATTGTTACAAATTTTGACCCTAGAAAGAGTAACAAAGCTGTTTATTGCTTCGAATCAATGTTTTCTCTCGGTTTTAGCCTGTTTCGGACAAAATGGGTAAAAGTGGTGTCTAAACACTCCAAATTCAACTCGAGCTCTTATAATTAGTCAAATGCATTGGATTGTTACAAATTTTGACCCTAGAAAGAGTAACAAAGCTGTTTATTGCTTCGAATCAATGTTTTCTCTCGGTTTTAGCCTGTTTCGGACAAAATGGGTAAAAGTGGTGTCTAAACACTCCAAATTCAACTCGAGCTCTTATAATTAGTCAAATGCATTGGATTGTTACAAATTTTGACCCTAGAAAGAGTAACAAAGCTGTTTATTGCTTCGAATCAATGTTTTCTCTCGGTTTTAGCCTGTTTCGGACAAAATGGGTAAAAGTGGTGTCTAAACACTCCAAATTCAACTCGAGCTCTTATAATTAGTCAAATGCATTGGATTGTTACAAATTTTGACCCTAGAAAGAGTAACAAAGCTGTTTATTGCTTCGAATCAATGTTTTCTCTCGGTTTTAGCCTGTTTCGGACAAAATGGGTAAAAGTGGTGTCTAAACACTCCAAATTCAACTCGAGCTCTTATAATTAGTCAAATGCATTGGATTGTTACAAATTTTGACCCTAGAAAGAGTAACAAAGCTGTTTATTGCTTCGAATCAATGTTTTCTCTCGGTTTTAGCCTGTTTCGGACAAAATGGGTAAAAGTGGTGTCTAAACACTCCAAATTCAACTCGAGCTCTTATAATTAGTCAAATGCATTGGATTGTTACAAATTTTGACCCTAGAAAGAGTAACAAAGCTGTTTATTGCTTCGAATCAATGTTTTCTCTCGGTTTTAGCCTGTTTCGGACAAAATGGGTAAAAGTGGTGTCTAAACACTCCAAATTCAACTCGAGCTCTTATAATTAGTCAAATGCATTGGATTGTTACAAATTTTGACCCTAGAAAGAGTAACAAAGCTGTTTATTGCTTCGAATCAATGTTTTCTCTCGGTTTTAGCCTGTTTCGGACAAAATGGGTAAAAGTGGTGTCTAAACACTCCAAATTCAACTCGAGCTCTTATAATTAGTCAAATGCATTGGATTGTTACAAATTTTGACCCTAGAAAGAGTAACAAAGCTGTTTATTGCTTCGAATCAATGTTTTCTCTCGGTTTTAGCCTGTTTCGGACAAAATGGGTAAAAGTGGTGTCTAAACACTCCAAATTCAACTCGAGCTCTTATAATTAGTCAAATGCATTGGATTGTTACAAATTTTGACCCTAGAAAGAGTAACAAAGCTGTTTATTGCTTCGAATCAATGTTTTCTCTCGGTTTTAGCCTGTTTCGGACAAAATGGGTAAAAGTGGTGTCTAAACACTCCAAATTCAACTCGAGCTCTTATAATTAGTCAAATGCATTGGATTGTTACAAATTTTGACCCTAGAAAGAGTAACAAAGCTGTTTATTGCTTCGAATCAATGTTTTCTCTCGGTTTTAGCCTGTTTCGGACAAAATGGGTAAAAGTGGTGTCTAAACACTCCAAATTCAACTCGAGCTCTTATAATTAGTCAAATGCATTGGATTGTTACAAATTTTGACCCTAGAAAGAGTAACAAAGCTGTTTATTGCTTCGAATCAATGTTTTATCGGTTAGAGCCTGTTTCGGGACAAAATGGGTAAAAATGGTGTTTAAACACCGTTAGACTTAAGCGAAAGTAAAGTGATAGAAATGAAGAGAGAATCAACAGAGACAATTGTATTCCATAATTGTTATAGTTACAATGTAGTCTAATGTCTTTAAATATCAAGGGAGACTAGGATTTTCCCTTCTACACTCGACAACTTGGTGATAGGGACATAAAGAGAGAGAATAAGCAGATCCCAATGGTGAAAGTGACTTGTCTTGGTCTCCCAACGTGAAGCAACCCATGACCTTATCCATTAACGGCTACAAGAAGACTTCGAGATCCTTCTCTTGGGCTTTCACATATGGTAAGGCCTCATCTCTACTCCATATGTCCATAGTAGCTGGCCTTATTGGACACTCGTACTGACGACTGTACGGACGACCGTACGGACATAGCTAGAACTCGATCAATATACGGACATAGCTAGAACATGATCAACACTCCCCCGCAAGCTTAGCCTTATGAAATGGCTAAGCTTGGAACCCATGAAGCATCACCTCATTAAAAACCTTAACATAGAAAACCTCATGGGACAAAAGTATGTTAAGGGAAAAAGAGTGTGATGTCCATGTGTTCGAGAAGTCGATCATGGGCGACTGAGGTCTACAAGTCCAAGTTTACTATGGATGTGTGCGCAAACCTTTGGACATGCAGCCTTAGTGAATATATCGGCCAGTTGATCCTCACTCCGAGTGTGGCACGAAAGTGTTATCCCTTCTTCAATCTTCTCTCGAACTTTGTGGCAATCTACTTCAATATGCTTAGTTCTCTCATGGAAGACTGAGTTGGTTGCGATGTGAATAGCCGCTTCATTGTCGCAGTGCATGATGATTGGCTTCTTTGACTCGATACCAAGATCCTTGAGGAGTGCCTTTAGCCATGTTAGTTCGTTGGTGAGCTTCCTCATAGCTCTATACTCGGCTTCAGCACTCGAACACGACACCACCTTTTGTTTCTTGGATTTCCATGTGACCAGATTCCCACCAATGAACGTGCAGTACCCCGTGGTTGAGCGTCTATCTAATGTATCGCCGGCGTAGTCTGCATCACAGTAGCCCATGATCTCGGTATTGGAGTTCTTTCCCATCCATATACCTTGTCCCGGACTTCCTTTGAGATAGCCTAGGATCCTTTCCACCATGCTCCAATGGTATTTGGTTGGTGCCTTCATGAATTGGCTCACCTGGTTCACAGCATAACATAGATCAGGTCGTGTGATAGTAAGATAAATCAACATACCTACAAGACGCCTATATCGCGTCACATCATCATATGGTGCGTCCAACGGAGCAAGCAGGGCTTCTTGTCCGATGGTCCTCTTGTGCGCCTCCTTTCGCTTGGCGTGGTAGCCATCTTCAAGTGGTGTAGGGGCCGGTTTTACACCAAGTTTGCCTGTCTCACTTAAAAGATCAAGAGCGTATTTTCTTTGAGACAGAAATAATCCCTCCGAGGAGCGATATATTTCAATGCCAAGAAAATATTTCAGCTCACCAAGGTCTTTAATATCAAATTGAGAATGAAGAAAGGCTTTAGTTTCCTTAATACCGTCCTTATCATCACCGGAGACAATAATATCATCAACATAGATAAGGACCACCACGAGACCACCGGTGGTGCGGCGAGAGAAGAGAGTATGATCAGCTTCAGAGCGACGAAAACCATTACTCCGAAGATTGGAGCTGAGCTTGTGATACCAGGCATGTGGAGACTGTTTCAGGCCATAGATGGCCTTGCGTAGACAGAGAACCTTGCCGGGAGCGACTATGTCTTCTAGGCCAGGAGGTGGACGCATGTACACTTCATCCTCAAGCTCCCCCTGAAGAAAGGCGTTCTTGACATCCATTTTGCCAAAGATCCCAAGACAAATTGGTGGCCAAAGAGAGGACAACTCGAACAGTGTGAAGTTTGGCGACCGGAGCAAAGGTGTCCGTGTAGTCAGTGCCATACGTTTGAGTGAACCCCCAAGCCACCAGGCAAGCTTTGTGACCCTCAATATTACCGTTACTCAAAAATTTGATAGTAAAGACCCATTTAGAACTGACAGCCTTCTTTCCTTTAGGTAGGTCCGCTTCGTCCCACTTATGGTTCCGGACCATAGCGCCAGTTTCATCGGCCACAGCATCAACCCACACTTGGTGTTCTTTTGCTTCATCGTACGTCTGAGGAATGAAATGGTCGTCAAGTTTGCCTAGGAAGGCCGCATGATCAGGAGGGAACAGGGCAAGTGAACAAACAGCCTGAATTGGATGAGCGACCGCTTGATTGTTGAAGTAGACGCGCTTATTTTTCCAAGTAGATGGGTGAAACTTGAGGTGTTCACTTCTCCGAGGTAAAGATGTTGGCTGTGGATCAGTGATTGTGGCCTCATGGTCGTTTGTTGGGGCCAGCTCATCTTCTGGTGTCGTGGTGGGTACATCGGTTATTGGTACAGGTTCAGATGCAAAGATGTCCTCCATCGGTTGAGATGGAACATCCTCATGAACATCAATGTTCCCTGGTTGGGATTCACGAGGAGCCGATGAGGAGGCTGGGGAGAACTGCGTCGGATCAGGAGGTGTAGTGAGACCTAGGTGATTGAGAAGAAAGCGTAAGTTGGTGGCCCGGTCCGAAGGAGAGTGAGATAGGTCCTTCAAGCTTTCCCAATCTTTCTTTTCATAGTAACCTTGACCTTCAAGGAATTTCACATCCCTAGAGATAAGAGTACGGCCAGTGGAGGGGTCATAGCACTTATACCCCTTTTGGCTTGACGAGTAGCCTATAAACATGCACCTAGTGCTCTTGGCGTCGAGCTTACTCCTTTGTTCACCTGGGATAAGAACAAAACATACGCAACCAAATACACGTAAGTGCGTAAGAGAGGGTTTAACCTTGTTCAGTACCTCATATGGAGACAGGTCTTGTAAGACTTTTGTTGGTGTCCTATTGATTAAATAACACGCCATCATCACGACATCGCCCCAAAACCGTTTGGTGACATTGGTATGGAACATCATCGATCTTGCCACCTCCATGAGATGTCGATTTTTTCTTTCAGCTACACCATTTTGTTGGGGCGTGTAGGGACAACTTGTTTGTTGGAGTATGCCATGCTTTGCTAAATGTTCTTCGAGTTTGTGACTTGTGTAAAAGTCACAAAATACTTGTTATTATCTCTAGATAGACAAGGAGAAGTCCACACATCATAATGCACTAAATAAAAGCAATGTTCATAGATAGTAGTAGATTTAGGGAAAATAGACTTGCAATGTTTTCCAAGAATATAAGACTCACAACTTGAATTATCAAAGGAAACATTAGGCAACATTAATTCAAATGCTCTAGAGTGAGGATGGCCTAGTCTAGCATGCCACACATCACTAGAAATACTACTAAGACTCGATATAAGCGAAAATAATGTAGGTGAATTTGATGAAGCATTCTCTAGGACATAGAGATCTCCTCTAGCATCTCCTTTCCCAAGAATCTTGCCAGTCTCAATATCCTTAAAATGTACACTATTAGGTCCAAAGACAGTATAACAATTTAAATCAGTAGTTGCTCTTTTAACTGATAAGAGATTAGAGGTAAAATTAGGCATAAAGAAGGCTTTTGAGTTCTTATCAAACAGTTTCAAGTCTCCTATTCCTTTAACTGGTATGCAATCCCCATTAGCAATAATAACATTACCTAGGGCAGGTTTTATGTTGTGTATGAGACTAGGATTACTTATCATATGGTGAGAAGCCCCTGAATCAACAACAAGAGATTTACTAGGTTTTGAAGCAAAGAAGGAGGTACCGGATTCCTTTAGTGCGTTGATGGATCTGATAAGAGCCTCCAAGTCAGATTTCCTCACAAGATCTCCATAGGAGGCTGCCATGGCCGTAGCTGCTGCGCCTCCTTGGTTCATAGGATCGGTACTGTGACAACTCGCCCCTTCTTGCGAGAGATTTGCCTTGAACTTCGCCGGCTTAAGATGAAGGTGAAGGATCCAACATTTATCCTTCACATGACCCCTTTTCTTACAGTGGTCGCACACCACCACTTTCCTGTCCTCATGCTTGTAGACTCCTTTGTTGGCGGTGAGTAGCTC
>NW_010921867.1:14278-19880 GCF_000633955.1 Camelina sativa
GAGGTACCGGATTCCTTTAGTGCGTTGATGGATCTGATAAGAGCCTCCAAGTCAGATTTCCTCACAAGATCTCCATAGGAGGCTGCCATGGCCGTAGCTGCTGCGCCTCCTTGGTTCATAGGACCGGTACTGTGACCACTCGCCCCTTCTTGCGAGAGATTTGCCTTGAACTTCGCCGGCTTAAGATGAAGGTGAAGGATCCAACATTTGTCCTTCACATGACCCCTTTTCTTACAGTGGTCGCACACCACCACTTTCCTGTCCTCATGCTTGTAGACTCCTTTGTTGGCGGTGAGTAGCTCCTCCTTGCCGCTAAAGAGACCAAGCGAGCCTTGTTCTTTCTGAACTTGAGAGCACACATCTTCGAGTGTTGGGAGCTTATCACCTCTAAGTATGTGTTTAATGAGGTCGTTGAATGCCGGATTGAGAGTTAGTAGGAGGCCAAAGACCTTATCTTGCTCTTTTCTCTCATTCAGTATAGCCGGATCGATGGTGCTTGGTCGGAGCATCTCTAGTTCGGCCCATAAGGACCTAAACTTCTCAAAGTGCTTCATGAACTCCAAGTCTTCTTGGTGGAGACCGTTGATAGCCTTCTTGACTTCAAATACTCGAGTCAAGTTGGTTACGTTCCCATAAACGTTCGCAAGTGTCTCCCACAACTCCTTGGCCGTCTCACAATACGAGTATTCTTCAAGGATAGGAGCATCCAGCGAGTTTTGAAGAATGGCAAGCACGGTCTGATCTTCTTGGAACCACTTGACTTCCCTCTCAAGATCAGCCTCCTTGCCTTCTTCCTTTTCTTCTTTACCGTCTTCCTTCATGGATTTCTTGGGGAGTTGGTCTGTCTCAACATGGATCCATAGTCCCCGGCCACTAAGTGCGATCTTTGTGGTTCGTTTCCACAATAAGTAGTTTGAGCCCTTGAGTACTACCGAAGTTACAATAAGCTTTGTGGTGTCCATAGCGGCGAGTATACAAGCGAGTGAGTGTAGAGAGTGTAATAAGTATCTAGAGATTAGGAATAGAGTATCGTGAGGATAGAGTAGAATAGACTTAAGAAGAGGAAGTTTAGAGTGTCATAGATCGACAGACTTGCTCTGATACCATGTTAGACTTAAGCGGAAGTAAAGTGATAGAAATGAAGAGAGAATCGACAAAGAGAATTGTATTCCATAAGTGTTGTAGTTACAATGTAGTCTAATGTCTTTAAATATCAAGGGAGACTAGGGTTTTCCCTTCTACACTCGACAACTTGGTGTTAGGGACATAAAGAGAGAGAATAAGCAGATCCCAATGGTGAAAGTGACTTGTCTTGCTCTCCCCACGTGAAGCAACCCGTGACCATATCCATTAACGGCTACAAGAACACTTTGAGATCCTTCTCTTGGGCTTTCACATATGGTAAGGCCTCATCTCTACTCCATACGTCCATAGTAGCCGGCCTTATTGGACACACGTACGGACAACCATACGGCCATAGCTAGAACTTGATCAATATACGGACATAGCTAGAACATGATCAATAAACACTCCAAATTCAACCCGAAATCTTATAGTTAGTCAAATGCATTGGATTGTTACATATTTTAACCCTATAAAGAGTAACATAGCTGTTTACTGCTTCGAATCAATGTTTTCTCTCTGGTTTAGCCTGTTTTCTAGATTTAAGCCTGTTTTGGGATAAAACGGGTTTAAGTGTTGTCTAAACACTCCAAATTCATCCCGAACTCTTACAATTAGTCAAATGCATTGGTTTCTCACACAATTTGACCCTGGAAACAGTAACAAAGCTGTTTACTGCTTCGATACAATGTTTTCTCGGTTTATCTTGTTTCGGGACAAAATGGGTATAAGTGGTGTCTAAACACTCCAAATTCATTCCGGACTCTTAAAATAAGTCAAAATGCATTGGATTGGCACACCTTTTGACCCTAGAAATAGTAACAAAGCTTTTTACTTCTTAGAATCAATGTTTTCTCGGTTTTAGCCTGTTTCGGGACAAAATGGGTAAAAGTGGTGTCTAAACACTCCAAATTCAACCCGAGCTCTTATAATTAGTCAAATGCATTGGATTGTTACAGATTTTGACCCTAGAAAGAGTAACATAGCGGTTTACTGCTTCAAATCAATGTTTTCTCTCGGTTTTAGCCTGTTTTCTCGGTCTAAGCCTGTTTTGGGATAAAACGGGTTTAAGTGTTGTCTAAACACTCCAAATTCATCCCGAACTCTTACAACTAGTCAAATGCATTGGATTGTCACACATTCTGACCCTAGAAACAGTAACAAAGCTGTTTACTGCTTAGAATCAACGTTTTCTTGGTTTTAGCCTGTTTTAGGACAAAATGGGTAAAAGTGGTGTCTAAACACTCCAAATTCAACCCGAACTCTTATAATTAGTCAAATGCATTGGATTGTTACAGATTTTGACCCTAGAAAGAGTAACATAGCGGTTTACTGCTTCAAATCAATGTTTTCTCTCGGTTTTAGCCTGTTTTCTCGGTCTAAGCCTGTTTTGGGATAAAACGGGTTTAAGTGTTGTCTAAACACTCCAAATTCATCCCGAACTCTTACAACTAGTCAAATGCATTGGATTGTCACACATTCTGACCCTAGAAACAGTAACAAAGCTGTTTACTGCTTAGAATCAACGTTTTCTTGGTTTTAGCCTGTTTTAGGACAAAATGGGTAAAAGTGGTGTCTAAACACTCCAAATTCAACCCGAACTCTTATAATTAGTCAAATGCATTGGATTGTTACAGATTTTGACCCTAGAAAGAGTAACATAGCGGTTTACTGCTTCAAATCAATGTTTTCTCTCGGTTTTAGCCTGTTTTCTCGGTCTAAGCCTGTTTTGGGATAAAACGGGTTTAAGTGTTGTCTAAACACTCCAAATTCATCCCGAACTCTTACAACTAGTCAAATGCATTGGATTGTCACACATTCTGACCCTAGAAACAGTAACAAAGCTGTTTACTGCTTAGAATCAACGTTTTCTTGGTTTTAGCCTGTTTTAGGACAAAATGGGTAAAAGTGGTGTCTAAACACTCCAAATTCAACCCGAACTCTTATAATTAGTCAAATGCATTGGATTGTTACAGATTTTGACCCTAGAAAGAGTAACATAGCGGTTTACTGCTTCAAATCAATGTTTTCTCTCGGTTTTAGCCTGTTTTCTCGGTCTAAGCCTGTTTTGGGATAAAACGGGTTTAAGTGTTGTCTAAACACTCCAAATTCATCCCGAACTCTTACAACTAGTCAAATGCATTGGATTGTCACACATTCTGACCCTAGAAACAGTAACAAAGCTGTTTACTGCTTAGAATCAACGTTTTCTTGGTTTTAGCCTGTTTTAGGACAAAATGGGTAAAAGTGGTGTCTAAACACTCCAAATTCAACCCGAACTCTTATAATTAGTCAAATGCATTGGATTGTTACAGATTTTGACCCTAGAAAGAGTAACATAGCGGTTTACTGCTTCAAATCAATGTTTTCTCTCGGTTTTAGCCTGTTTTCTCGGTCTAAGCCTGTTTTGGGATAAAACGGGTTTAAGTGTTGTCTAAACACTCCAAATTCATCCCGAACTCTTACAACTAGTCAAATGCATTGGATTGTCACACATTCTGACCCTAGAAACAGTAACAAAGCTGTTTACTGCTTAGAATCAACGTTTTCTTGGTTTTAGCCTGTTTTAGGACAAAATGGGTAAAAGTGGTGTCTAAACACTCCAAATTCAACCCGAACTCTTATAATTAGTCAAATGCATTGGATTGTTACAGATTTTGACCCTAGAAAGAGTAACATAGCGGTTTACTGCTTCAAATCAATGTTTTCTCTCGGTTTTAGCCTGTTTTCTCGGTCTAAGCCTGTTTTGGGATAAAACGGGTTTAAGTGTTGTCTAAACACTCCAAATTCATCCCGAACTCTTACAACTAGTCAAATGCATTGGATTGTCACACATTCTGACCCTAGAAACAGTAACAAAGCTGTTTACTGCTTAGAATCAACGTTTTCTTGGTTTTAGCCTGTTTTAGGACAAAATGGGTAAAAGTGGTGTCTAAACACTCCAAATTCAACCCGAACTCTTATAATTAGTCAAATGCATTGGATTGTTACAGATTTTGACCCTAGAAAGAGTAACATAGCGGTTTACTGCTTCAAATCAATGTTTTCTCTCGGTTTTAGCCTGTTTTCTCGGTTTAAGCCTGTTTTGGGATAAAACGGGTTTAAGTGTTGTCTAAACACTCCAAATTCATCCCGAACTCTTACAACTAGTCAAATGCATTGGATTGTCACACATTCTGACCCTAGAAACAGTAACAAAGCTGTTTACTGCTTAGAATCAACGTTTTCTTGGTTTTAGCCTGTTTTGGGACAAAATGGGTAAAAGTGGTGTCTAAACACTCCAAATTCAACCCGAACTCTTATAATTAGTCAAATGCATTGGATTGTTACAGATTTTGACCCTAGAAAGAGTAACATAGCGGTTTACTGCTTCAAATCAATGTTTTCTCTCGGTTTTAGCCTGTTTTCTCGGTTTAAGCCTGTTTTGGGATAAAACGGGTTTAAGTGTTGTCTAAACACTCCAAATTCATCCCGAACTCTTACAACTAGTCAAATGCATTGGATTGTCACACATTCTGACCCTAGAAACAGTAACAAAGCTGTTTACTGCTTAGAATCAACGTTTTCTTGGTTTTAGCCTGTTTTAGGACAAAATGGGTAAAAGTGGTGTCTAAACACTCCAAATTCAACCCGAACTCTTATAATTAGTCAAATGCATTGGATTGTTACATATTTTGACCCTAGAAAGAGTAACATAGCTGTTTACTGCTTCGAATCAATGTTTTCTCTCGGTTTTAGCCTGTTTTCTCGGTTTAAGCCTGTTTTGGGATAAAACGGGTTTAAGTGTTGTCTAAACACTCCAAATTCATCCCGAACTCTTACAATTAGTCAAATGCATTGGTTTGTCACACATTCTGACCCTAGAAACAGTAACAAAGCTGTTTACTGCTTAGAATCAATGTTTTCTCGGTTTTAGCCTGTTTCGGGACAAAATGGGTTTAAGTGTTGTCTAAAACACTCCAAATTCATCCCGAACTTTTACAATTAGTCAAATGCATTGAATTTTCACACATTTTGACCCTAGAAACAGTAACAAAGCTGTTTACTGCTTCGATACAATGTTTTCTCGGCTTAGCTTGTTTCGGGACAAAATGGGTATAAGTGGTGTCTAAACACTCCAAATTCATTCCGAACTCGTGCAATAAGTCAAATGCATTGGACTGGCACACATTCTGACCCTAGAAACAGTAACAAAGCTGTTTACTGCTTAGAATCAATATTTTCTCGGTTTTAGCCTGTTTCGGGAAAAAATGGGTAAAAATGGTGTCTAAACACTCTAAATTCAACCCGAAATCTTATCCTTAGTCAAATGAATTAGATTGTTACATATTTTGACCCTATAAAGAGTAACATAGCTGTTTACTGCTTCGAATCAATGTTTTCTCTCTGTTTTAGACTGTTTTCTGGATTTAAGTCTGTTTTGGGATAAAACGGGGTTTAAGTGTTTTCTAAACACTCCAAATTCATCTCGAACTCTTAC
>NW_010921868.1:0-640 GCF_000633955.1 Camelina sativa
GTAACAAAGCTGTTTACAGTTTCTAACCCCTGTTTTCTCGGTTTTAGTCTGTTTTGAGAAAAAATGGGAATAAGTGTTTTTTAAACTCTCCAAATCCATCTCAAACTCTTATAATTAGTCAGTTGCATTGAATTATGATACATTTTAACCCTAGAAAAAGTAACAAAGCTGGTTACAGTTTCTAACCCCTGTTTTCTCAATTTTAGCCAATTTTGGGACAAAATGGGTATAAGTGTTTTTTAAACTCTTCAAATCCACCTTATACTCTTATAATTAGTCAGTTGCATTGGATTGTTATACATTTCAACCCGAGAAACACTAACAAAGCTGTTTAAAGCTTCTAGGCCATGTTTTCTCGGTTTTAGCCTGTTTTGAGACAAAATGGGTATAAGTGTTTTTTAAACTCTTCAAATCCATCTCAAACTCTTATAATTAGTCAGTTGCATTGGATTATGATACATTTTAACCATGAAAACATAAGAAAGCTGTTTTGAGCTTCTAACCCCTTTTTTCTCGGTTTTAGCCTATTTTCTCGGTTTTAGCCTGTTTTGGGACAAAATAGGAAGAAGTGTTTTTTAATCTCTCCAAATCCATCTCAAGCTATTATAATCAGTCATTTACATTGGATTATGATACATTT
>NW_010921868.1:5064-10254 GCF_000633955.1 Camelina sativa
AAATTAATGAAACTATCATGATTAGAAAGATGAGATAAAGATGAACAATATTGAACAAAGAAGTGAAAGCAAATATTCAACAGATTCAAAGTTATGAAGGTTACAAATCTATGAAAATCTAGAGAAAAGATAAGAGATGATGCAATAAAGTAAAAGAAGCTAAAAATGGCAAAAACTAGGTTATGAGGTGTCTACATGGTCTCCAGGGGCTCTCTCTTCGGCCACAAGTGCCAGTACACATATATATAGTAAAGAGAGAGAAGCCCTAGTTAGCTAGAGGACAAAACAGAGAGGCGGCGGTCAGCTCGACCATGTGCTCGGTCGAGTGTATGGTCGAGTGGTTGGTCCGTCACGTAGCTCGAGTCTTCGATCTGGGATGATATCCGTTCAGTAAAATCGGGATAACTCTTGCACTACACCTCTGATTGCCTTTCCACCATAGGCATTAAAACGTTATCTCAATTTCCTACAACTCTCATGAAGGATGCGGAACCTGAATCACAACGGAAGATCTTCATTTGGATCGATCTTTGAGGAGCTCGTTATGATACCGACCTAGTACTCGACCATGTGCCTGCTCGAGTGCTGTGGTCGAGTTGCCTTGCGAATTGAAACTGACTTTCTTTATGGTGTGGTGAATGAATGATGTATGGAATGAATAGAAGTCAGGGTGTTTCAATTCCCCTTATGCAGTTGCAGTATAAGAGGTGTCAATCCTATCTGAGTGATTGTGAACAATTAGGATGTGCATATGAGTCTAAGTCAAGCCAATTGTAAAGATTGTTTGTCACTAACAATCCTAAAATGAGATATGAAATGCAGAAAGTAAAAACAACTAGAACAAGATACTAAATGCAAACAGAACAGACAAATTAAAGCTATAATGAAACTAGAACAGAGATAGACACTATGCTAATGAACTAATGCAAGACAAGTAATGAACAGGAAACTACGTGAATGCAATGGAAATGAAACAGGAATGAAACAAGACAATCACAAATCAAAAACACAAGTTCTGGGGATGAACTCGAGCAGCACTCGACCGAGTGTAGGTCGAGTACGTGGTCGAGCTAGACTTAAACGTGAAAACAGAGCAACACAAGAAAAACAGAGCAATGCTAAAACTAATCAAACAACAAGCAAGCAATGATATTTAGACTAAGATTTCAATAAACAAAGAAGGCCTTGAGGAGGGATTCATGGGCTGAGCTAATCATTGTGGTTATCTAACTTGGTCAACAAATCTCAAGCAAACTTTGAGCTGATCTCTAGACATACTATTCTAAGACATGTTTAATCCACTCTCATGGCAAGAAACAATCAAACCTATGCATTTCTAGACTTGTTCTCACAAAGAAAAGAATCTACACAAGCAGGCATTAAGCAATACATCTCAAACCAAACAAGACTTCTAATCTCTTAGCAAGCCTAATGGTAAGCTCTAGATCTAGCCTTATCTATGCTCCTTAGACATTGGTGTGATGCTAAGATGCTTGAAATCAAACCCTACCTTCTCAGATATAGGATCAGCATTAAGATCATCTAGCCTAGAAGAGATCTACAACAATCAAGCTTGACCAAATCAAATAAACCACAAGATCAACCCAGCCTAACCCATCCTCAAGGTCCTAAGCAAACTACTCACAAGAACACATGGTGAAATATGTCAAAAACCCAGAAAATATTGAAACTTGCATCATTAGAAAGATGAAACAGAGATCTACAATATTGATGAAGAAATAAAACTCGAAATCTTAATATTTTGAAAGTTATGAAACAAACAAAATACAAGAATCTAGTCTTTCTTTCTTAAACAAGTACAAAATCTAAAATAAAAGAAAGTGCAAAAGGAATAAAATCTAAAAAAGGTAAAAACTAGGTTTTAGACTCTCTAAAAAGCTGGACTCTTTGGTGGCTGCAGGTACAAGGGCCTTATATAGGAGGTGAGGTGGAAGCCCTAAAAATACAAAAAGTCAAAGCAGTCAACGGCTCGGTCAACTCGACCAGTGCTCGGTCGAGTGGCTGGTCGAGCTGGCTTCTCTCGTGCATTCTCCACTCGGTCGAGTCCTTCTCAGCACACGGTCGAGTGGTGGTCGAGTGTCCGGTCGAGTTGGACTCTGGACCTTGATTCTACAGCCTTAACTTTCTTGTTTTCTCCTCAGGATTGCTTCACTTCTCCTCAGCATTGCTTCCATGCTCCTTAAGCTCCAAAATCACCTGTCTATGCATGAAAAGATGCAAATGCAATGCAACTTTACTCTAATGCATGATTAGTCCTAAAGCTACACAATAATGGCCTAAATGGATAGCAAAAGATGCAAAAGTTGTGAATAAACTAAGGGAAAACAAGGTAAATTATATGAACATCACGAATCCACTTCCTGATACTTTCAGTCCTCTTGTTTAGCTCCAGAAATAACACCAAGTCCTTCCTTACCCTTTTAGAGCTCCATAACACCAAATAATACTCCAAATGCACAAATGTATGCAATGCATGATTCTAAACATCCTAAGTGTATATTTGGACATAAATGGCTATAAAACCTAATGAATCATTTCTATATGATGCAAAACATGAACTAAACAAGGTCTTAAATATGGTAAAATATAGTAACATCAGTTGCATTGGAATATGATACATTTTAACCCTAGAAACAGTAACAAAGCTGGTTACAGCTTCTAACCCATGTTTTCTCGGTTTTAGCCTGTTTTGGGACAAAATGGGTATAAGTGTTTTTTAAACTCTCCAAATCCATCTCAAACTCTTATAATATGTTAATTGCATTGGATTGCGATACGTTTTAACTCTAGAAACACTAACAAAGCTGTTTATAGTTTTAATGCTATGTTTTCTCGCTTTTAGCCTGTTTTCTAGGTTTTAGCCTATTTTAGGACAAAATGGTCTTAAACTCTCCAAATCCATCTCAAACTCTTATAATTAGTCAGTTGCATTGGATTATGATACATTTTAACCCTAGAAACAGTAACAAAGCTGGTTACAGCTTCTAACCCCTGTTTTTTCGGTTTTAGCCTGTTTTGGGACAAAATGGGTATAAGTGTTTTTTAAACTCTCCAAATCCATCTCAAACTCTTATAATTAGTCAGTTGCATTGGATTATGATACATTTTAACCCTAGAAACAGTAACAAAGCTGGTTACAGCTTCTAAGCCCTATTTTCTCGGTTTTAGCTTGTTTTGGGACAAAATGGGTATAAGTGTTTTTTAAACTCTCCAAATCCATCTCAAACTCTTATAATTAGTCAGTTGCATTGGATTATGATACATTTTAACCCTAGAAACAGTAACAAAGCTGGTTACAGCTTCTAACCCTGTTTTCTCGGTTTTAGCCTCTTTTGAGACAAAATGGGTATAAGTGTTTTTTAAACTGTCCAAATCCATCTCAAACTCTTATAATTAGTCAGCTGCATTGGAATATGATACATTTTAACCCTAGAAACAGTAACAAAGCTGGTTACAGCTTCTAACCCCTGTTTTCTAATTTTTAGCCTGTTTTAAGACAAAATGGGTATAAGTGTTTTTTAAACTCTCCAAATCCATCTCAAACTCTTATAATTAGTTAGTTGCATTGGATTGTGATACATTTCAACCCAAGAAACACTAACAAAGCTGTTTAAAGCTTCAAGGCCCTGTTTTCTCGGTTTTAGCCTGATTTGGGACAAAATTGATATAAGTGTTTTTTAAACTCTCCAAATCCATCTCAAACTCTTATAGTTAGTCAGTTGCATTGGATTGTGATACAATTTAACTCTAGAAACAGTAAAAAAGCTGTTTACAGCTTCTTAACAATGTTTTCACGGTTTTAGCCTGTTTTTCTTTTTTTTTGTTTTAGCCTGTTTTGGGACAAAATGGGTATAACTGGTTTTTAAACTCTCCAAATCCATATTAAACTCTTATAATTAGTCAGTTGCATTGGAATATGATACAATTTAACCCTAGAAACAGTAACAAAGCTGGTTACAGCTTCTAACCCCTGTTTTCTTGTTTTTTGCCTAATTTGGGACAAAATGGTCTTAAACTGTCCAAATCCATCTTAAACTCTTATAATTAGTCAGTTGCATTATGATACATTGAACCCTGGAAACACTAATAAAGCTGTTTACAGCTTCTAAGCCCTGTATTCTCAGTTTTAGCCTGTTTTGGGACAAAATGGGTATAAGTCTTTTTTAAACCCTCCAAATCCATCTCAAACTCTTATAATTAGTCAGTTGCATTATGATACATTGAACCCTGGAAACACTAATAAAGCTGTTTACAGCTTCTAAGCCATGTATTCTCGGTTTTAGCCTGTTTTGGGACAAAATGGGTATAAGTCTTTTTTAAACCCTCCAAATCCATCTCAAACTCTTATAACTAGTCAGTTGCATTGGATTAGGATATATTCTAACCCTAGAAACATTAACAAAGCTTTTTACAGCTTCTCAGCCTTGTTTTCTCGGTTTTAGCTCGTTTTGAGACAAAATGGATATAAGTGTTTTTTAAACTCTCCAAATCCATCTCAAACTCTTATAATTAGTCAGTTGCAGTGGATTATGATACATTTTAACCCTAAAAACACTAACAAAGCTGTTTACTGTTTCTAAGCTATGTTTTCACGGTTTTAGGACAAAATAGGAATAAGTGTTTTTTAAACACTCCAAATCCATCTCAATCTCCTAGAATTACTCATTTACATTAGATTATGATACATTTTAACCCTGGAAACACTAATAAAGGTGATTACAGCTTCTAAGCCCTGTATTCTCGGTTTTAGCCTGTTTTGGGACAAAATGGGTATAAGTCTTTTTTAAACCCTCCAAATCCATCTCAAACTCTTATAATTAGTCAGTTGCATTGGATTATGATACATCTTAACCCTAGAAACAGTAACAAAGCTGTTTACAGCTTCTAACCCCTGTTTTCTCGGTTTTAACCTGTTTTGAGACAAAATGGGTATAAGTATTTTTTAAACTCTCCAAATCCATCTCAAACTCTTATAATTAGTCAGTTTCATTGGATTATGATACATTTTAACCCTAGAAACAGTAACAAACCTGGTTACAGCTTCTAACCCTGTTTTCTCGGTTTTAGCCTGTTTTGAGACAAAATGGGTATAAGTGTTTTTTAAACTGTCCAAATCCATCTCAAACTCTTATAATTAGTCAGCTGCATTGGAATATGATACATTTTAAC
>NW_010921868.1:14952-16388 GCF_000633955.1 Camelina sativa
AGAAACACTAACAAAGCTGTTTAAAGCTTCTAAGCCCTGTTTTCTTGTTTTTTGCCTAATTTGGGACAAAATGGTCTTAAACTCTCCAAATCCATCTTAAACTCTTATAATTAGTCAGTTGCATTATGATACATTTAACCCTGGAAACACTAATAAAGCTGTTTACAGCTTCTAAGCCCTATATTCTCGGTTTTAGCCTGTTTTGGGACAAAATGGGTATAAGTCTTTTTTAAAGCCTCCAAATCCATCTCAAACTCTTATAATTAGTCAGTTGCATTGGATTATGATACATCTTAACCCTAGAAACAGTAACAAAGCAGTTTACAGCTTCTAACCCCTGTTTTCTCGGTTTTAGCCTGTTTTGAGACAAAATGGGTATAAGTATTTTTTAAACTCTCCAAATCCATCTCAAACTCTTATAATTAGTCAGTTGCATTGGATTATGATACATTTTAACCCTAGAAACAGTAACAAAGCTGGTTACAGCTTCTAAGCCCTATTTTCTCGGTTTTAGCTTGTTTTGGGACAAAATGGGTATAAGTGTTTTTTAAACTCTCCAAATCCATCTCAAACTCTTATAATTAGTCAGTTGCATTGGATTATGATACATTTTAACCCTAGAAACAGTAACAAAGCTGGTTACAGCTTCTAAGCCCTATTTTCTCGGTTTTAGCTTGTTTTGGGACAAAATGGGTATAAGTGTTTTTTAAACTCTCCAAATCCATCTCAAACTCTTATAATTAGTCAGTTGCATTGGATTATGATACATTTTAACCCTAGAAACAGTAACATAGCTGTTTACAGCTTCTAACCCCTGTTTTCTCGGTTTTAGCCTGTTTTGGGACAAAATGGGTATAAGTGTTTTTTAAACTCTCCAAATCCATCTCAAACTCTTATAATTAGTCAGTTGCATTGGATTATGATACATTTTAACCCTAGAAACAGTAACATAGCTGTTTACAGCTTCTAACCCCTGTTTTCTCGGTTTTAGCCTGTTTTGAGACAAAATGGGTATAAGTGTTTTTTAAACTCTCCAAATCCATCTCAAACTCTTATAATTAGTCAGTTGCATTGAATTGTGATACATTTCAACCCGAGAAACACAAACAAAGCTGTTGAAAGCTTCTAAGCCCTGCTTTGTTGGTTTTAGCTTGTTTTGAGACAAAATGGATATAAGTGTTTTTTAAACTCTCCAAATCCATCTCAAACTCTTATAATTAGTCAGTTGCATTGGATTATGATACATTTTAACCCTAGAAACAGTAACAAAGCTGGTTACAGCTTCTAACCCTGTTTTCTCGGTTTTAGCCTCTTTTGAGACAAAATGGGTATAAGTGTTTTTTAAACTGTCCAAATCCATCTCAAACTCTTATAATTAGTCAGCTGCATTGGAATATGATACATTTTAACCCTAGAAACAGTAACAAAGCTGGTTA
>NW_010921868.1:19485-19874 GCF_000633955.1 Camelina sativa
ATTTGATCACTTACGAGTATTTGGGTGTACTTGCTTTGTGTTGAGACCAGGTGAGTTACGCGATAAACTTGAGGCCAAAAGCACCAAAGCAATGTTCATCGGCTATTCGACTACACAAAAGGGGTATAAATGCTATGATCATGAAGCCAAAAGGGTTGTAGTCTCTCGGGATGTGAAGTTCTTGGAGTCTCAAGGGTACTATAGTAAGAAAAATTGGGAAGACCTACGAGACTTATCAAACTCTGCATCCGATCGGGCAATGAACCTCCGGATCATCCTCGAACGGCTAGGTGCCTCAAACGATTGGGACGCCCCCATTTCACCCGAGCCAAATCAACCAGTAGAGCCTGAGCCACCTATAGACAGCAGCCCCAACGAGTCTACCAACC
>NW_010921869.1:0-586 GCF_000633955.1 Camelina sativa
AATTGATGGAAGAGCTAGCAGAACAAGATCACCTTAGAACTGTTTTGCCCAAAAGTGGAGAGGAAGGGTTCATCCATGAAGAAGCCAAGGCCTATGAAGATATATTGGACTCTTGTGGAGAATCACACCATCCACAGGTTTTTGAGGGGTTACCAGCATTAAGAGAGGAAGTCTGGTCAGTTCAAACAAAAAATACGGATAGCTCGACCACCCACTCGAGCATACACTCGACCGAGCACCAACACTACTCGACCGAGTGCACTGTCGAGTCCTCCACAGACGATTGGTCTGAACTGAATGCACCAAAAGTAGAGCTAAAACCTCTCCCTTCTGGGCTAAGGTACGTCTTTTTAGGTGAGAACTCTACTTATCCTGTGATAGTAAATGCTAACTTGGGTAGGGAAGAGCTTGATTTGCTAGTTGTTGAGCTAAGGAAGTTTAGAAAAGCTATTGGTTATACTTTGGATGACATTAAAGGAATTTCACCTAGTCTCTGCATGCATAGAATCCACCTTGAAAATGAATCCTACTCTAGTATTGAACCTCAAAGAAGGCTTAATCCCAACCTAAAGGAAGTAGTCAAAAA
>NW_010921869.1:7350-10760 GCF_000633955.1 Camelina sativa
CAAACAAGACTTCTAATCTCTTAGCAAGCCTAATGATAGTCTCTAGATCTAGCCTTATCTATGCTCCTTAGACATTGGTGTGATGTTAAGAGGCTTGAAATCAAACCCTACCGTCTCAGATATAGGTTCAGCATTAAGAACATCTAGCCTAGAAGAGATCTACAACAATCAATCTTAACCAAATCAAACAAACCACAAACACAGCCCAGCCTAACCCATCCTCAAGATCCTAAGCAACAACTCACAAGCATACATGATGAACATCAAAGTCATCAACCCAGAAAATGATGAAACTTACATGATTAGATAGACAAAGCAAAGATCTACAATATTGAAGAAGGAATCAAACACGAATTCTTAATATCTTCAAAGTTATGGAACCAACAAAATCCAAGAATTCTTTGTTTTTCTCCTTCAAGGAGGTACAAGATCTAAAACATAAAAGTGCAAAAGGAATAATTCCCAAAAGGGTAAAAACTAGGTTTTTGACTCTCTAAAAAGCTGGACTCCCTTGTGGCTGCTGGTACAAGGCCTTTAAATAGAAAAAGTAGTGGAAGCCCTAAAAATGCTAAAAGACAAAATAGCTAGGCGGCTTGGCCAACTCGACCCGGTGCTCGGTCGAGTGACCGGTCAAGTTGGCTCCTCTTATGCTCCTTCCACTCGGTCAAGTCCCTCTCTGCACACGGTCGAGTGTCTGGTCGAGTGGGCGGTCGAGTGGGACTCCGGACCTTGGTTCTTCAGCCTTAACTCTCTTGCTTTCTCCTCATGATTGCTTCACTTCTCCTCAGCATTGCTTCCATGCTCCTTAAGCTCCAAAATCACCTGTTTATGCATGAAAATATGCAAATGCAATGCAACTAAACTCTAATGCAAGAACAGTCCTAAAGTTATGCAATAATGGTCAAAATGGATAGCAAAAGATGCAAAAGATGTGAATATATTAAGGGAAAACAGGGTAAAATATATGAACATCAACACCCCCAAACTTAGTCTTTGCTTGCCCTCAAGCAAATGAACAAGACATAAGAAGGTAGGTGAGGTTTGAAAGTGGGATCTCAGCTCCTAAAGCTTGCAAATAGACCATCTAGAATCAATGTCCAAGTTACTAGTACTATGATGCAAGTTGAATGAGCTGTACTTAAAGATTTTAGACAAGCATATCACAACCTTTACTGATTTGAGCCTTAGATGTCCACATGCATTCAAATCAACCATTTCCTTTAACATTCATTAATCAAGAACATGAATCAATTCTATGCAATGCTTAAACTCATTTGGCTTGGTAGTAAAAGGTTTAGAGACAATGATGGTCTCTCTTTAGAGTGGGGCTTATCAATATCAAGGTTCTCTCATAAAAATGGATTGAGCTTTAGAAGAATGCTAAAGGTAAGAACACTTAGACACATACAAGAACAAAACCTTGTCTACCCAAAGGCACCCAAAGTGTTTATCCTATCAATCTAAACCCAATTGATCCTAGTGCTACCCTTTAACTTCTTCTCTTCTCTTTCACCCTTTTCTCTTTTGATTTTAAAGTCTTAGGAGAGGTTTCTTATATGATCTTTCTAGTGGAATGAGAGATTCTTACTTATTTGCTATGGTTTTCTTTTCTTCTTATTCTTAAGACATAAAAGCATTTTGCTATACTCTTCTTTTTCTTTCTTTATTTTCTTTGACTGAAACCATCTTTAAACAATATCATACTTCCCATTCTTTCACTAGACTTTGATTTTACTTAAAAACATTCCCCTCCTAAAGACTCTAACCTTTTCTTTCTCTTTTCCTCTTTTCTTTTCTTTCTTTTTCAAACAACCAAATCCCAAACCCAACAATGAAATCACCTAGTCCTATCTAGTTTGGAAAATGCAAACTAGAACTACACAAGGCATTATTCTTGTCAGTTCAAACCTAACACTTTCTACCAAGCTCAATCCCAAAAAGGCCTCACACACTCAAGAATAAACATGGCTTGAAAGAAGGGTTGGTTAAGGGTATTGGAAACTGATTTTAATGATTCAATCAGCTACTTGGATCAACAAGAGTGGTAAAAAGGAGAAAGATGATCCAAATATGTATATGGTATCCATGAGTTTAAAGCAATGCACACATTGATATTTAACAGTCAATATTAAGTTCTTATAAGTAGGAAATGGCATCAAATCACAACATGCTTCAATTTAGACCAAATGCAATGCAGGAATTCAAGGCTTGGTTCAATCTTATGCTTCTAACTACTCAACTAGCATCAAAGTACTATTAACTTGGGCATTGATCCTAGTTTAGTGAATTAAACAAGCTAACAAGGCAAAACTCATCATAGATCCCTAATGCAAATAATTAACAGTCCTACATGAAACATGCTAAACAAGATCCTAATATGCAATGCAAACTACATGAACACTTTTTTTTTTTTTATAAAGATTTTTGCAAAATGTTTCAAATTTTTAGGGTTTTTCTATGTCTTAGATGATATGCAAATACTAACATGATTATGCTAAAAATTTGAAATAAGAAAACAAAACACAACATCAAATGCTATCTCAAACCCTCCCCCAAACTTAAATCACACAGTCCTCTGTGTGAAAGAAATTTGTAAGAGGATTCAAGACCAAAACCAAAACACAATATCAAATGCTATGATATTTACAAGTGAAGGTGATAGTGGTACCTCAAGGATTGGAGAAGAAGCTGTCCACATCCTCATTCATGCTGTCAAATGTGTAGTTGGGGTCTGGTTGGTGACTTGGAGAAGGTGATTGGGGCAGCTCGACGATGGGAATCGACTGAGACTCGGTCGAGTACGTGCTCAGGTAGGGGGGTCGAGCTGGACCGCGAGTGCCAGAACTCTGACCTTGTTGCTGGTAGAACTGGTGCAAGAGTGTTGGATCCATGAAGTACTGGGGTGGGAAGGGAGGGTAACCTGGATAGTCTTGATAAGCAGCTGGAGCTGGAAAGCCATAAGGTGTTCTAGGCTGGAACTCGGCCGAGTGCATTTGGGGTGCTCGGTCGAGTGGGTGCTCGAGTGACCCAGTCGAGTGCCTTGAAAATTGTTGTTCTCGGCTACATGAACTCCTCTTCCTCTGAATTGGCTCGTACATGGAGGCTCTAGCTGGTTCCACAGGGTGTTCAACTCTTGAAAGTGCTCTAGTTGAGCTAGCCCTCCTCAAAGGGCTAGATGGTGTTGGTGAAAAATTTCCACTCTTCAACTCAGCAATCTCCTTCTTTAGGCTCTTGATGGACTTAGCCATATTGCCCACCTTCTTCTTTAGCTTAACAAACTTTTTCCCATGCCACTTGTTCCACCTTTGTAGGAGTGTCAACCTCTTGCTAGTCTCCCTCACTCCTCTACTATCTCTTGGGTTGGGCTCATAATCCTCAAAGTAAAACTGCTCCTCCCCATCAGCCATTTG
>NW_010921869.1:11865-14867 GCF_000633955.1 Camelina sativa
TATCTTCTTCATTGGAAGCTCATACTTCTTCCCCTTGATAGTAAAGGCAATATGACCAGCTCCCAACTCATCATCCTTCCTTGCATATGTGTGCAGCTTGACTGTGGCTAGAAACTCACAACTTTCTTCCTTGTAACCCTCCATGCAAAGCCCCATGAACTTGGTTAAGTTGCTCTTTTCAAAAAGATACTCCACATCTTCATCAATGGCTAGCTTATCCATGGTTTTCTTGTGTGGATATCTAGTCCCCAGGAACTCTATTCTCATGAAGGCTTCATAAAGTTGCCTCTTTGTCAAACCACAAGATTCTGCTTCTCCATCATCCCCTCCCTCTTCTTCTTCACCTTCTTCTTCACTCTCACTCTCAACCTCCTCTTGTTCAATCTCAACTGCTGGCCTCTTCCCTTTGGCCTTGTTTCTCCTCATGAAATCACTAAGAGTTGGCTCCCTTTCTTCTTCACTTTCAGTTCTCTCAGGATCTTCCTCAACTGACTGATTTCTTGAACGCGGCATCTGACTCGATCGACCACTCGGACCACCACTCGGTCGAGTACATGCTCGAGTGGGGCGTCGAGTGGTTCTTCCAGCTTCTCCTCTTGATTGTAGGCGATCATCAAAACGTTCCATGGAGCTTGCAGCCGCTTGTTGAGACTTCCTTGTAATCCTTGAAGACATTTTCGAATAGAACTGAAGGGAATAGACTCAAAGCTTAAGTTTAATAGGTTAGTGACCCAAAAACTTAAAAGAGCTAAGCTTGAGCAAAAGATGAACTTTGAGAGAGATTTTAAAACTTGATTTTAGTTGTTTTGAGCAAATGAGAGAGTGTGAGAGACATAGGATCGTGTAAGGCTTTATTTAAAGAAGCTAAGGGGGCAAGGAGACAAGGGTGGAGCGTCCATACCATTCAAATTTGAAATGAGAATCTTTGACCTGCTTTTTGCTGCCACTCGACCCCACACTCGACCAGCACGTGGTCGAGCTCCTTGACCAAAGTTTGAAATTTCAAAATTTTTCTTCTTGTTCTTCCCTCCACTCGATCATTCTAGAGAAATGAGAATCGAGTGGGCCTTAGTTCTTTGCCAACTCGGTCGAGTACCTCTCGTGGGCTGGTCGAGTGGGCTTGCGAATCTCCTTCCCCAAGTCCAAATCTCTCCATACCCATCTACACTTTCATTGAAAGGCCTGCCCAACACAAACATAAAAGAAAACACATCAAAACTACTAAGAAAATAAAGCATATTTACAAAGGATACCTTAGGGACTTCCTCCCTAGTGAGCTTGTTTAGAGTCACTAAGCTTGACTTTGGCTGCCTTCTTAGGCTTTGTTTAGATACCAAGGAGGTGATGAAATCCTCCCTGGCACTTCTTGATCACTGTGAGTCTGATCCTTGATCACCTCACCCTTAACACACAAACCATATTTCTTCTTGATTTTGAGCCTTGGTCTTGCTTTCCTCAAAGACCTCTTGTTTAGCTTGACTTGGAGATCCTTAACCATACCAGTCAACTCTTGAACTGACCTCTTAAGCTTTTCCACAGAATCTTCTTGAAGAGAGAGATTGTCCTTTGGAGTTGCCACTTCACTTAAACCTTCATGACCACCTTTGTCCTTGATAGTAAAAGGTTGATCATCAATGGTAGGAAGGTTGGTTGGGTTATAGATGTTAAACTTCATAGCTATACCCTCAGAAATGTTCAAGGTCACAAGACCTTCCTTAACATCAATAACAGCTCCAACTGTGGCTAAGAATGGCCTCCCAAGGATGATAGGATCTTCAGGTTCCTTGTCCATCTCCAATACCACAAAATCTGTATGAACCCTTGCTCTTCCTATCTTGACTGGAATATTCTCCAATTTGCCAACCACATCTCTGTTTGAACCATCAGCTAGGCATATATGAAGGTTGGTGGACTTGAAGTCAGTGTGCCCAAGCTTTTGTGCTATAGAATAGGGCATCACACTGATAGATGCTCCCAAGTCACATAAGCACTGGTTGTAGTGAAGATAGCTAAGTGTGCAAGGCAGATAGAATGGACCTGGATCCTTAAGCTTAATTGGGATGATTACTCCTCCAAGGTCTTCAAGATCCTTCTCATCTTGAGCTTGAGCCTTCTTCTTTGATAAATCAAGCAAAAAATCCTTATAGAGAGGATATGGATCATACTGTTCCAAGGCAGGTCCTCTCTCTTCTTCTTGGTAAGCAATGATAACCTCTTTTATGGCCATCACTTCCTTTTTCTCAATCACAACTTCTTCCTTCAAAGCTTGCACTTCCTCTTGTTGCAAAGCCATCATTTCTTTTTTTCTCAATGATCTCCCTTAGTTCATTAAGCTTCTGTGCCTTGAAACGCCCTGGGAATGGTAGTGGAGGCTTGTAAGCAGGAGGGATGTACTTAGCAGGCTTGACAGCTTCTGACTCTTCAGCTCGATCGACCACTCGAACACTCACTCGGTCGAGTGCTTGCTCGAGCACCTGGTCGAGTGCAATACCGGATTCAGTCTGCTTTGCACAAACTTCACTCTGAGCTTCAAGAAATGACCAATCCTCCCCAACTTGAACTTCACTGTCCTCAGTGACTTCTTCTTCAAATATATGAATGGCTTTGGCAGTAAACTCCCTTGGGTTTTGAACTGCTTTTCCAGGGAGTTGGTTGGGCTTAGGAGCGGAAGTAGAGGCAAGGTTGCTCTCCATAAAATTCACTCTAGAGTTGAGACCTTCAAACTTCATGTTCAGATCATTGTACTGGGATGTGAGCCTTTGGTTCAACTCAGCAAGCTATTTGGCTTCCTCAATCTTTCCATTGGTTTGCCCAATCAACAGCTGTTGTATCATTGCTCTTAGGTCTTGTTCTTGGCCTTGGTTAGTCTGAAACCCTGGTGGGGGACACAATTGGGGCTGGAACACTTGTTGCTGCTGCTTGGGTGCATAGTTGTTCTGTTGTTGAGGCTGAGGAGGTGGATAGACTTGGTCTTGAGGGTTGGCTACATTGGTGCTCCTATA
>NW_010921869.1:19634-19810 GCF_000633955.1 Camelina sativa
CAAATGTGTAGTTGGGGTCTGGTTGGTGACTTGGAGAAGGTGATTGGGGCAGCTCGACGATGGGAATCGACTGGGACTCGGTCGAGTACTTGCTCAAGTAGGGGGGTCGAGCGGGACTGCGAGTGCCAGAACTCTGACCTTGTTGCTGGTAGAACTGGTGCAAGAGTGCTGGATCC
>NW_010921870.1:0-1662 GCF_000633955.1 Camelina sativa
GTCCGCGAGTGACTCGGGTGCTTCCTCATGCTGCTCAGTATGGTCATCGGCATGGGTAGCAGGCTCAGGCTCAGTAGATGGCTCAGGGTGCTCTGGTGATGCTGGTCTGGCTGACTCGGGAGTGATCCGATCGTTTTCAAGACCTAGTCGCTCAAGGATTACTCGGAGGTTGCGTGNCAAGGATTACTCGGAGGTTGCGCGTCCGATCAGATGGTGAATCAGAGAGGTTTCGGAGCNTGAATCAGAGAGGTTACGGAGCTCATCCCAATTCTTCTCATCGTAAAAACCTTGTGTCTCCATGAACTTGACATCACGAGATACTAGACCCCTCCTTGTTGTAGGTTCATAGCACTTATACCCCTTTTGTGTGGTAGAGTAGCCAAGAAACATAGCCTTTGTACTCTTTGCATCAAGCTTGTCTCTTAGCTCACCTGGTCGCAACACATAGCACACACAACCAAACACTCGTAAGTGATCAAATGTAGGTTTGTCATTCGTTAATACCTCAAATGGAGACACATCCTTTAGGATCTTTGTTGGTGTGCGGTTAATAAGATAACAAGCGGCTAGCACAGCATCTCCCCAAAACCTCTTTGGAACCCTTGTGTGAAACATCATAGACCTTGCTACTTCCATGAGATGCCTATTCTTTCTCTCAGCCACTCCATTTTGTTGTGGTGTGTAAGGACAGCTAGTTTGATGAAGAATTCCATGTTTGGCTAGATATTGCTTAAAGGCATGGCTTGTGTACTCTCCACCATTATCTGATCTCAAAATTTTAATCTTGGCATGAAAGTGGTTAGTGACATAATTTTGAAAATTAGTAAAGGCCTCAAGGACTCTATCCTTAGAGGGAAGTAAAGTTATCCAAGTATATTTTGATTTTTCATCAATAAAAGTCACAAAATACTTTTGATTATCTCTAGATAAGCAAGGAGATGTCCAAACATCAGAATGAATTAAATCAAAACATTTTTCATAAATAGTAATAGATTTAGGAAAAACAGCCTTGCAATGTTTACCAAGAATACAAGCCTCACACTCATCATTTTGAAAAGAAACATTAGGAAATATTAAAGATAAAGCTCTTGTGTGAGGGTGTCCTAGCCTAGCATGTAAAATAGAATCACTAGGTTTCATAATAACCGAATTAAAACAAGATGCATTAGAAGATAAGTTCAAGTCCTCAAGCACATAGAGGTCATCCTTGGATCCTCCTTGACCAAGAACCTTACTTGTCTCAATATCCTGAAAATGAACATTGTTAGGACCAAATATAGCATAACAATTTAAATCAGTAGTGGCTCTCTTAACTGATAGCAAGTTAGAAGTAAAGTTTGGCATATAAAATGCCTTAGTCTCCTTATCAAATAGTTTCAAGTTTCCAATGCCTTTAACTGGTACTTTCTCACCATTTGCTATTATCACATTACCATTAGCAGGTTTAATATCACTAATTAGCCTAGAATCACTAATCATGTGATGGGATGCACCAGAATCAACTATGAGGGGTTTAATTTTGTTTGAGGCAAGAAACGCCTTACCGGTGGCCTCTTTGATGGCTTTGATGAGCGCATCAAGGTCGGACCGCCTTACCAGCTCGGACGATGCTGCAGCAAGAGCAGTTCCACTGGTCACTTGTTGAGGTTGCTCAGAGATTGA
>NW_010921870.1:4961-5469 GCF_000633955.1 Camelina sativa
GGGTATAAGTGGCTTTTAAACTATCCACATCTATCTCAAACTCTTATAATTAGTTAGTTGCATTGGATTAAGACTTATTTTAACCCCAGGAATACTAACAAAGCTGTTTAGTGCTTCTAAGCAATGTTTTCTTTGTTTTAGCCTGTTTTGGGACAAAATGGGTATAAGTGGCTTTTAAACTTTCCACATGAAACAAGTTTATTGTGTGGTGGTGAATGATGATGAATGTAAGCAACGGTGATATGAATGCTATAAGATGGAAATGTAAAATGCAGAAAATAAACTACAAGAACTAAGAATTAAATGCAAATGAAACTGAATGATTGAACAGTAATGAAGCAAGAATAGAAGTAGAGACTACTACTAATGAACTAATGCAAGACAATCAGTAAACAGAAAACTACATGTATGCAACAGGAATGAAACAGGAATGAAACAGGAATGAAACAGGAATGAAATAAAAATCATAAACCAGAGTTCTGGGGATGAACTCGAGCAAGCACTCGAC
>NW_010921870.1:5529-7010 GCF_000633955.1 Camelina sativa
CTAATTATAAGAGTTCGGGTTGAGTTTGGAGTGGTTAGACAACACTTTTATCCATTTTGTCCAAAAACAGGCTTAAACCGAAAAAACAGGCTAAAACAAAGAAAACATTAATTTAAAGCAGTAAACAGCTTTTTCTGTTTCTTGGGTCAAAATATGTGACAATCCAATGTATTTGACTTATTGTAAGAGTTTGGAATGAATTTGGAGTGTTTATACACCACTTATACCCATTTTGTCCCGAAACAGGCTAAAACTGAGAAAACATTGATTCGAACCAGTAAACAGCTTTGTTACTGTTTCTAGGGTCAGAATGTATGTCAATCCAGTGCATTTGACTAATTGTAAGGGTTCAAGATGCATATGGAGTGTTTAGACAACACTTAAACCCGTTTTATCCCAAAACAAGCTTAAACCGAGAAAACAGGCTAAAACCAAGAGAAAACATTTATTCGAAGCAGTAAAAAGCTTCTTTACTCTTTCTAGGGTCAAAATATGTAACAATCTAATGCATTTGACTAATTATAAGAGTTCGGGTTGAATTTGGAGTGGTTAGACAACACTTTTATCCATTTTGTCCAAAAACAGGCTTAAAACGAGAAAACCGGCTAAAACAAAGAAAACATTAATTTAAAGCAGTAAACAGCTTTTTTCTGTTTCTTGGGTCAAAATGTGTGACAATCCAATGTATTTGACTTATTGTAAGAGTTCGGAATGAATTTGGAGTGTTTATTCACCACTTATACCCATTTTTCCCCGAAACAGGCTAAAACCAAGAAAACATTGATTTGAAGCAGTAAATAGGATTGTTACTGTATCTAAGGTCAGAATGTGTGACAATCCAATGTATTTGACTAACATTAAGAGTTCGGGATGAATTTGGAGTGTTTAGACAACACTTAAACCCGTTTCATCCCAAAATAGGCTTAAACCAAGAAAACAGGCTAAAACCAAGAGACAACATTTATTCGAAGCAGTAAACAGCTTTTTTGTGTTTCTCGGGTCAAAATGTATGACAATCAATTGCATTTGACTTATTGTAAGAGTTCGGAATGAATTTGGAGTGTTTAGACAACACTTATACCCATTTTGTCCCAAAACAGGCTTAAAACGAGAAAACAGGCTAAAACCAAGAAAACATTAATTCGAAGCAGTAAATAGCTTTGTTTGTGTTTCTTGGGTCAAAACCTGTGACAATCCAATGCATTTGACTTATTGTAAGAGTTCGGAATAAATTTGGAGTGTTTATACACCACTTATACCCATTTTGTCCAAAAACAGGCTAAAACTGAGAAAACATTGATTCAAAGCAGTATACAGCTTTGTTACTGTTTCTAGGGTCAGACTGTGTGACAATCCAATGCATTTGACTAATTGTAAGAGTTCGGGATGAATATGGAGTGTTTAGAGAACACTTAAATCCGTTTTATCCCAAAATAGGCTTAAACCAAGAAAACAGGCTAAAACCGAGAAAACATTGGTTC
>NW_010921870.1:8780-10556 GCF_000633955.1 Camelina sativa
CTTCTTACTTGATTTAGTTCATGGTTACAATCTAAATATAGTCATATACAAAGAGAATATTCTACTAAGATGCTATGCACAAATACACACACTGAAAGTGACATCTCCTTAATCACACATGTGATTCTTCCTTTGGCTTCCCACTTGCACATCCACTTGCACAATGCCGCCAACGGCTAAATGGGAAGGTTCTCAAAGTCTTGTGACCGTTAGAGGCTGTTCTCAATGGGTTGAACTCGCAAGGCCTCTAAATGGTACGGACGGCCCAATGTGTTATTTGTACGGACGTACGGACGTACCGACAGTGGTGTGTGTGTTCATACTTATACCCATTTTGTCCCGAAACAGGGTAAAACTGAGAAAACATTGATTCGAACCAGTAAACAGCTTTGTTACTGTTTCAAGGGTCAGAATGTATGACAATCCAATGAATTTGACTACTTGTAAGAGTTCGGGATGCATATGGAGTGCTTAGACAACACTTAAACCCGTTTCATCCCAAAACAGGCTTAAACCAAGAAAACAGGCTAAAACCGAAAAAACATTGGTTCAAAGCAGTAAAAAGCTTTGTTACTCTTTCTAGGGTCAAAATATGTAACAATCTAATGCATTTGACTAATTATAAGAGTTCGGGTTGAATTTGGAGTGGTTAGACAACACTTATATCCATTTTGTCCAAAAACAGGCTAAAAACGAGAAAACAGGCTAAAAAAAAGAAAACTTTAATTTAAAGCAGTAAACAGCTTTTTTCTGTTTCTTGGGTCAAAATGTGTGACAATCCAATGTATTTGACTTATTGTAAGAGTTCGGAATGAATTTGGAGTGTTTATTCACCACTTAAACCCATTTTGTCCCGAAAGAGGCTAAAACCGAGAAAACTTTGATTTGAAGCAGTAAATAGTATTGTTACTGTATCTACGGTCAGAATATGTGACAATCCAATGTATTTGACTAACTGTAAGAGTTCGGGATGAATTTGGAGTGTTTAGACAACACTTAAACCCGTTTTATCCCAAAATAAGCTTAAACCGAGAAAACAGGCTAAAACCAAGAGAAAACATTTATTCGAAGCAGTAAACAGCGTTGTTTGTGTTTCTTGGGTCAAAATGTGTGACAATCCAACGCATTTGACTTTGTAAGAGTTCGGAATGAATTTGGAGTGTTTATTCACTACTTATACCCATTTTGTCCCGAAACAGGCTAAAATCGAGAAAACATTGATTTGAAGCAGTAAATAGTATTGTTACTGTATCTAGGGTCAGAATGTGTGACAATCCAATGTATTTGACTAACTGTAAGAGTTCGGGATGAATTTGGAGTGTTTAGACAACACTTAAACCCGTTTTATCCCAAAATAAGCTTAAACCGAGAAAACAGGCTAAAACCAAGAGAAAACATTTATTCGAAGCAGTAAAAAGCTTCTTTACTCTTTCTAGGGTCAAAATATGTAACAATCTAATGCATTTGACTAATTATAAGAGTTCAGGTTGAATTTGGAGTGGTTAGACAACACTTATACCCATTTTGTCCCAAAACAGGCTTAAAACGAGAAAACAGGCTAAAACCGAGAAAACATTAATTTGAAGCAGTAAACAGCTTTGTTTGTGTTTCTTGGGTCAAAATGTGTGACAATCCAATGTATTTGACTTATTGTAAGAGTTCGGAATGAATTTGGAGTGTTTATTCACTACTTATACCCATTTTGTCCCGAAACAGGCTAAAATCGAGAAAATATTGATTCGAAGCACTAAACAGCTTTGTTACTGTATCTAGGGT
>NW_010921870.1:14049-19350 GCF_000633955.1 Camelina sativa
CGAGAAAACATTGATTTGAAGCAGTAAATAGTATTGTTACTGTATCTAGGGTCAGAATGTGTGACAATCCAATGTATTTGACTAACTGTAAGAGTTCGGGATGAATTTGGAGTGTTTAGACAACACTTAAACCCGTTTTATCCCAAAATAAGCTTAAACCGAGAAAACAGGCTAAAACCAAGAGAAAACATTTATTCGAAGCAGTAAACAGTGTTGTTTGTGTTTCTTGGGTCAAAATGTGTGACAATCCAACGCATTTGACTTTGTAAGAGTTCGGAATGAATTTGGAGTGTTTATTCACTACTTATACCCATTTTGTCCCGAAACAGGCTAAAATCGAGAAAACATTGATTTGAAGCAGTAAATAGTATTGTTACTGTATCTAGGGTCAGAATGTGTGACAATCCAATGTATTTGACTAACTGTAAGAGTTCGGGATGAATTTGGAGTGTTTCGACAACACTTAAACCCGTTATATCCCAAAATAGGCTTAAACCGAGAAAACGGGCTAAAACCAAGAGAAAACATATATTCGAAGCAGTAAACAGCTTTGTTTGTGTTTCTTGGGTCAAAATGTGTGACAATCCAATGCATTAGACTTTTTGTAAGAGTTCGGAATGAATTTTGAGTGTTTAGACACCACTTATACCCATTGTCCCAAAACAGGCTAAAACTGAGAAAACATTGATACGAAGGAGTAAATAGCTTTGTTACTGTTTTTAGGGTCAGAATGTGTGACAATCCAATGTATATGACTAACTGTAAAAGTTCGCGATGAATTTGGAGTGGTTAGACAACACTTAAACCCGTTATATCCCAAAATAGGCTTAAACCGAGAAAACTGGTTAAAACCAAGAGAAAACATATATTCGAAGCAGTAAACAGCTTTGTTTGTGTTTCTTGGGTCAAAAAGTGTGACAATCCAATGCATTTGACTTATTGTAAGTGTTCGGAATGAATTTGGAGTGTTTAGACACCACTTATACTCATTTTGTCCCAAAACAGGCTAAAACTGAGAAAACATTGATTCGAAGGAGTAAACAGATTTGTTACTGTTTTTAAGTTCAGAATGTGGTACAATCCAATGTATTTGAATAATTGTAAGAGTTCAGGATGAATATGGAGTGTTTAGACAACACTTAAACCCGTTTTGATATGATCCTCCCAAGGATTCGGCACCTTCGAGTTGGTTGATAGAGACACCTTGATTCTAAAGACGACGAAGCCTCAAGAATAAGGATGGTGGAATGAATGGTCGCACAAGAGTTGCGGAAAGACTCTTGATATACCGGTTTGATCTTTCAGCCTCACACCAAAAAGATCGGATCTCTCAGCCTCGCACCAAGGAGATCGGGGTTTTGACTATCGGAATCACACCAAGTAGTCGGTTTTGATTGTTGGAATCACACCAAGCAATCGGTTTTGTTCACAAAGAACAGAAGAGAATCACTCTCAAAAAGAAAAGGTTTTGATAAAAAGTTGGATTGTTGATTATTTCTTTACTCTTACATGAGTTTATATAAGATAAGAAAACTTGGTAACAAAGCCAAGTATTATTCTTGAAACTAAAAACAATAAAGATAGATAGTTGAATGAAGATTCAACTCTTGAATTTTGTCTTCCCAAGGTTTCCTTCCCAAGGTGAGTTGAACTCCAATTTTCGTCACTTCTCTTTGACCACAAAATAAAGTGATTATTTTGGGCTTTCTTGGACTTGAATTAGGCTCAAACTGGGCTGGACTTGATAGGTATCATCCCCAAAATAATTTCCCATGCTCTCTTTTGCCATAAGTTCTTGTATTAGCCCATTAAGTACCTCCTTGATCTTTTTAACTCTCTTTGACTCCTTGATCCAATTTGCTGATGAGAAACAGCATGGGCTGTATCATTTCTTCATCTTGGGCTTAGTAGAAAACAACTCCTGGTTGCCAAACATAATTCTGGAAGCTCTTAAACCAACTGGACCTGAAACTCATCAAGTTAAGAAATAGATCCACCTCCTTTGGCAAATGGGACGTAACTCTGTGGTTTGTTGGCCAAATCTTGTGTTCTTGAGCTTGTTGGAAACATAAGAGATCCATTGAGATCCTCCAGTTGATTTCGTGTCCAAATTGATTCTGAGTTGGTCTGTGTAACACGATCTTTGGCTCAGACGCGAAAATGGAACTAGGACAGATCCACTGACTTGAAATATCCATATCTTTCAAGTATGAACTGATTTTAACGTGCTTCCAATTCTCAGTGGTTCTAGGATGGATCAAGATTTCAGAACAGTTTTGTTCATAGCTTGAGTACTTCTGGCTTGGTCGGAATCCTCCTTTGAATGCTCGTAGGTCTAAGTCGCGTAGCCATGAGTTCACCTGATTTGTAAAATGAATAACTCCTTCACCTAAACTCTGATTGGACTGATTCAACTTCGAGATATGCTCTAGATGAGGTAAGAATGCATCCCAAATAGCATTATGGTAGGAAGAGTTGATCTTTGACTTCGTTCGTGTTGAGCAAGACTCAAGGGTCGTCTTGGATGGTCTCATGATCATATCATACCCCTCCTCTTGAAAAAGTTTCGTCCTCGAAACTGTAAGACTTTGGGTTGGAGAGTGTTGAAGTGACTCTGGTGGCTTACCATGAGGAAGATTTGCACAGTTTATAGTGAGATCTTTCTTGGTTCCTACAAAATCAACAACTTGCTCTATCTTGCTTGACGATAAATGTAATGTTGGCTTTTCTCTCCTTGTTGGTTCATCAGATGAATCATCCATACTATCAAGGTTGTTGATGATAATGCCTTTCTTCGCGGCTTCCTCACTCTGATCTTTGCTGATCTCTTTGTGCTTTGGTTCCTCGGCTTCTGTTTGCTCACTCGGTGATTTTGCTATTTCTAACAGATTTTTCTGAACCAACAACTCCTTGTGCTCCTTTGGTGATGGTAACGAAACAAAAGCAGCTTTCTCTTCTTTAAAAACAAGAGATGTCCTTTCTCGTTGGTAACTTGGTGTGACAGTAGACGCTCCATCAGTTGGTCTAGAAGGCCTCCTTAGAATATGATTTGAACCAAGATGGTGATGGTTGGGAACATATCGTTTCCTCAAAATAGACTTCAATTCTTCCCAAGTCTCAATAGGGTGTTCTCCATTTCTCCTCCTGCTTATCACCAACTGATCCCACCAAGTAATGGCATAATCACACAATCCAGTGACTGCAACTTGTACCTTCTTCATTTCGCAATAGTTTTGATAACTAAAAACCGACTCAATCTTTTTCTCCCACTCTAGGTATGCATCTGGATCATTCCTGCCTTGAAAGGTAGGAATCTCCAACTTATTACCTCCAATGTTTTCATAAGTTTGATCCATGCCATCTCTGTGTTGTGGCCTCCTATGGCTTGTTCTTGATGATTGAGTAGTGTAATAATCGTCAACCCTTAATACTCTAAGTTGATCTCTTTCTCTTCTATGCTGCAACATTTGTGGTTGTCTTTGTTATGCCTCCACTTGTACTTCATCCAACCTCTTGTAGATTGCACTCATCTCAACCCTCATCAACCGTCGCATCTCTCCCATAAGTGCTTGAACTTGTGGATCATTAGACATTTTTTTCTTCTTTTTTTTTTTGCTTTTTTTTTTGCCTTTTTTTTTCTTCTCTGTTTTTTCTTTTTTTTTTCTTTTTTCTTTCTTTTTCTTTTTTTTTTCTTCCTTCTTTTTTTTTCTCGTTTTATTTTTTTTTGCCTTTTTTTTTTTAAATAAAATAAATAGAAATAGAAGATGAAAGGATGAGAAGATGAAAATAAAGAAGATGGAAAGATAGAAAGATGATAGATAGAAGATTGAAAGATAGAAAATGATAGGAAGAAGATGAACGGTTAGAAGATGATAGAATGATAGAATACCAAACTCAAGGGTGTGCTCTGATACCACTTGATATGATCCTCCCAAGGATTCGGCACCTTCGAGTTGGTTGATAGAGACACCTTGATTCTAAAGACGACGAAGCCTCAAGAATAAGGATGGTGGAATGAATGGTCGCACAAGAGTTGCGGAAAGACTCTTGATATACCGGTTTGATCTTTCAGCCTCACACCAAAAAGATCGGATCTCTCAGCCTCGCACCAAGGAGATCGGGGTTTTGACTATCGGAATCACACCAAGTAGTCGGTTTTGATTGTTGGAATCACACCAAGCAATCGGTTTTGTTCACAAAGAACAGAAGAGAATCACTCTCAAAAAGAAAAGGTTTTGATAAAAAGTTGGATTGTTGATTATTTCTTTACTCTTACATGAGTTTATATAAGATAAGAAAACTTGGTAACAAAGCCAAGTATTATTCTTGAAACTAAAAACAATAAAGATAGATAGTTGAATGAAGATTCAACTCTTGAATTTTGTCTTCCCAAGGTTTCCTTCCCAAGGTGAGTTGAACTCCAATTTTCGTCACTTCTCTTTGACCACAAAATAAAGTGATTATTTTGGGCTTTCTTGGACTTGAATTAGGCTCAAACTGGGCTGGACTTGATAGGTATCATCCCCAAAATAATTTCCCATGCTCTCTTTTGCCATAAGTTCTTGTATTAGCCCATTAAGTACCTCCTTGATCTTTTTAACTCTCTTTGACTCCTTGATCCAATTTGCTGATGAGAAACAGCATGGGCTGTATCATTTCTTCATCTTGGGCTTAGTAGAAAACAACTCCTGGTTGCCAAACATAATTCTGGAAGCTCTTAAACCAACTGGTCCTGAAACTCATCAAGTTAAGAAATAGATCCACCTCCTTTGGCAAATGGGACGTAACTCTGTGGTTTGTTGGCCAAATCTTGTGTTCTTGAGCTTGTTGGAAACATAAGAGATCCATTGAGATCCTCCAGTTGATTTCGTGTCCAAATTGATTCTGAGTTGGTCTGTGTAACACGATCTTTGGCTCAGACGCGAAAATGGAACTAGGACAGATCCACTGACTTGAAATATCCATATCTTTCAAGTATGAACTGATTTTAACGTGCTTCCAATTCTCAGTGGTTCTAGGATGGATCAAGATTTCAGAACAGTTTTGTTCATAGCTTGAGTACTTCTGGCTTGGTCGGAATCCTCTTTGAATTCTCGTAGGTCTAAGTCGCGTAGCCATGAGTTCACCTGATTTGTAAAATGAATAACTCCTTCACCTAAACTCTGATTGGACTGATTCAACTTCGAGATATGCTCTAGATGAGGTAAGAATGCATCCCAAATAGCATTATGGTAGGAAGAGTTGATCTTTGACATCGTTCGTGTTGAGCAAGACTCAAGGGTCGTCTTGGATGGTCTCATG
>NW_010921870.1:19410-19806 GCF_000633955.1 Camelina sativa
TAATTTGAAGCAGTAAACAGCTTTATTTGTACTTCTTGGGTCAAAATATGTGACAATCCAATGTATTTGAATTATTGTAAGAGTTCGAAATGAATTTGGAGTGTTTACACACCACATATACCGATTTTGTCCCGAAACAAGCTAAAACCGAGAAAACATTGATTCGAAGCAGTAAACAGCTTTGTTACTGTTCCTTGGGTAAGAATGTGTGACAATCCAATGTATTTGACTAATCGTAAGAGTTCGAGATGAATTTGGAGTGTTTAGACAACACTTAAACCCGTTTTATCCCAAAGTAAGCTTAAACCGAGAAAACAGGCTAAAACCAAGTGAAAATATTTATTCGAAGCAGTTATTAGAATGTACCAAGGAGGAGAGAGGAGAGGCCGGTAAGGC
>NW_010921871.1:0-5004 GCF_000633955.1 Camelina sativa
GTCAATACTGGTCAACGCCGGATTCCGGCGAACCAACCACCGGAGTTAAATGTTTATGGTGTTGTACATATAACCTATGTATGTTTATGGATGTCCTTATGTGATGACAATAGTTGACGTAGTTAACAAGACATTTATATTGTTTGTATGTGTGGCTATGTGTTGGGGTATACCTCAAGTAGCTTATAAACATTTTTCCAATAATCAAATACAAAATTTAGTTATATTTTTTGGTTAAAGATATTAAAAATTATGGGATATAATCGACAAAAATAAAATAAAACATAGGGTCTCCAAAAGATCTAAATGAATCTCACATGTCATTGTCTCCTTCGTTGAAGATTGTCCCACATTACTTTGAGTTCTCTTCATGTCATATCACATAACCAAAGATAATGAATCTCACATGTCATTGTCTCCTTCGTTGAAGATTGTCCCACATTACTTTGAGTTCTCTTCATGTCATATCACATAACCAAAGATAATGAATCTCACATGTCATTGTCTCCTTCGTTGAAGATTGTCCCACATTACTTTGAGTTCTCTTCATGTCATATCACATAACCAAAGATAATGAATCTCACATGTCATTGTCTCCTTCGTTGAAGATTGTCCCACATTACTTTGAGTTCTCTTCATGTCATATCACATAACCAAAGATAATGAATCTCACATGTCATTGTCTCCTTCGTTGAAGATTGTCCCACATTACTTTGAGTTCTCTTCATGTCATATCACATAACCAAAGATATTAGAGAAATATTAACAAAATCTCAAAAATAAAAATAATTAAATTTAAAAAGTTACTTATCTAGATCTCAAAATATTAATATATCAAAATTTTTAATGTGAATATATAAATTCTCTAAATTATTTAAATTTGTTTATAATAAATTTTTTTTTTGGAAACTCGTAATTATTCAAGGATAATAAAGAATAAATACATCCTATTTATATTACTTTTAAGAAATGTTTATTACAATCTTATATAATAAAATAATTAAGATTTAAGATCACAAATTTAACAAATGAAAATTAGAGAGATTTGTTAGGAAATATTTTCAAAAGAAACCGAAATAGGATATCTAAAACTCAATTATAGGAATCAATAACGTAACAGAAAAATATGAAACAGTTATGATTAGTATGTGATATGTTTGGAAAACAAAAATTTAAATAAAACATGTTAATAAATAACTACATTATTGGAAGGGGATTGGATTTAAGATTTAATATTGATTCGTAAAATCAATTGTAATTAAGATGTTTGTTAAATTAGGTAGAGAGATTTTAAGAAATTAAAAATTAATGATAATTTTTATAGCATTAAAATCGTGATATTATATAAGGAAATCATTATAAAATTCTAAAATTTAAGATTTTTTTTTTGCGTGATTCTTTCATTTATTAAAATTGTTTTCTCCATAAATTACTACATATTAAATCTTTTGTTCTGCTTGTAAATGTTAGATCTTATTAAATGTTAACTAACTAACATATAACATTCAATTAGTCTTTAAATAAGAAATGTTTTTATTGTGATTTTGTAAAATACTAAAATAAGAAAAAGTTAAATTAGTATCTATTATTAATAAAATATAATTAAATTCACCCAACAATAATTGTAATTTTTCATAAGGATGGTTTTCAGTGATAATTACCAACGTTGTTATTATCATTTGTTATTTTGGAGTAAAACTAATTTCTAAAATTGTTTGATCATAAAATATCTGCGCATCTTTTAGTTTGATCTTTGATTTGGAATTCTAATTACGGGTCATTCATATTTGTTTATAATTAGACATATATGGTGACTAATTAAAATCTGATAATTATAGTAACTAACTAATTTTATGAAGATAATAAAATCCAAATGAACTGTAAAGAATATAGCAAATACATATTAGTGATGCATATTAAAATACAGCAACGTTTCACAACATCAACAACTATTTAATTACAAATTTGGAAATTCTGAAATGAATGAATAAAATTAAAAATAATAATAAGAAGAATAATCAATCTAGGTGAAAACTTACTTGATGCTCTTGGTTTTACTCCAAAATAACCTATAAATGAAATGAACTAATTAGTATGAATGAACTTTTATAATTAAGCTGCCAAACAAACATACAGAAATATTTCACAACAACAATTATTCAATCAAAAATCTAGAATTTCATAAATCTATGTAGTAAATAATATAAAATAAAAATACTAGAAGAATATATCAAGATGAAAACTCACTTGGTGCTTTTGATTTCAGTATTTCGATTCATGCTTTAATTTTATCGTACACAAAAACACAATCAATTATATTAAACGAGAAGTGAAAACGTCCCACATTCAATCTCAGCAAAATTTTACCATTATACCATTAATGAAATTGCCCTTCACGTTGAAATATTTTGCCCCTGGACGTAAAATTACCTATTTTCGCATTAAAAATAAATCAAAAATCGGATTAGAAATAATCTAATTGCATAAAAAGTTAATTGCACAAATAGAATTTGCTAAATTAATCCCTAAATTTTATGAATAAGATCTCTTTCACGCTTAATCAAAGGATACATGACCATAATATAACACGCATAAATTGGGTAATTAATGGGCTTAGGTTAGATTTTTTAAAGATCCACGTAAATAAAAATTATGGGTTTATGCATGAAAAAAGCCCGATGAGAAAACACCGTCTTTCTGTAAACCCTAAAAACCTAGAAACCCTAAAAATATAGATGCTTTACAACTATAAATACAATGATTTCGTATGCTTTCACCATAACCCGAAAAAAGCATTCTTCTCTTGAATTTTAATAATTCTTTTATTATGTTCTCAAATTTTTATTTGTATTCCGATCTTGCTGTTTTTAATGATACATCGACTGATCCCTTTTATTTTCCTGTTCGTATAGTGGTTTCTTGGAAAGCAAGATCCACAAATCATAAAGCTTTGGTTGTTGTTGGTTCATCTTCTAATCAAGGTATAAAATCGTTTTTTTTTTGTTGAGTTTTATAGATTCGTTCATATTCTCAATTTCTAATTTGTATTCTGATTTTGTTGTTTCTTATGATTCACTTTTATTTTCCTGTTCGTGTAGCTGTTTCTTGGAAAGCAAAATTTCAAATCTTACTGTTTTGTATTATTCACCTAATTTAATGTGTTTTTCTGATTGTGTAGTGGTTTCTTGGGAACCAAGATTCGAAACTCACCAAGCTTCGGTTATTGTTGGTTCACCTTTAAAAAAGGGTATAATATTTTACTATTTTGAATGATGATTTACATTAGTTTCTTTTGTCATGATCTCAAATTTATATTGGTGTTCCTATAATGTGTTTATGAATAATCTACGGATCTACAGATTAATTGTATTTACCTGATTCTATGGTTGTTTCATATATAATAATTGTATTCAGATTTTGCTGTTTCTTATGATTCACTTTTATTTTCATGTTCGTGTAGCTGTTACTTGGAAAGTAAAATTTCAAATCTTACTGTTTTGTATTATTCACCTAATTTAATGTGTTTTTCTGATTGTGTAGTGGTTTCTTGGGAACCAAGATTCGAAACTCACCAAGCTTCGGTTATTGTTGGTTCACCTTTAAAAAAGGGTATAATATTTTACTATTTTGAATGATGATTTACATTAGTTTCTTTTGTCATGATCTCAAATTTATATTGGTGTTCCTATAATGTGTTTATGAATAATCTACAGATCTACAGATTAATTGTATTTACCTGATTCTATGGTTGTTTCATATATAATAATTGTATTCAGATTTTGCTGTTTCTTATGATTCACTTTTATTTTCATGTTCGTGTAGCTGTTACTTGGAAAGTAAAATTTCAAATCTTACTGTTTTGTATTATTCACCTAATTTAATGTGTTTTCCTGTTCGTGTAGTGTTTTCTTGGGAACCAACATTCGAATCTCACCAAGCTTCGGTTATTGTTGGTTCACCTTTAAAAAAGGGTATAACATTTTACTATTTTGAATGATGATTTACATTAGTTTCTTTTGTCATGATCTCAAATTTATATTGGTGTTCCTATAATGTGTTTATGAATAATCTACAGATCTACAGATTAATTGTATTTACCTGATTCTATGGTTGTTTCATATATAATAATTGTATTCAGATTTTGCTGTTTCTTATGATTCACTTTTATTTTCATGTTCGTGTAGCTGTTACTTGGAAAGTAAAATTTCAAATCTTACTGTTTTGTATTATTCACCTAATTTAATGTGTTTTCCTGTTCGTGTAGTGTTTTCTTGGGAACCAACATTCGAATCTCACCAAGCTTCGGTTATTGTTGGTTCACCTTTAAAAAAGGGTATAACATTTTACTATTTTGAATGATGATTTACATTAGTTTCTTTTGTCATGATCTCAAATTTATATTGGTGTTCCTATAATGTGTTTATGAATAATCTACAGATCTACAGATTAATTGTATTTACCTGATTCTATGGTTGTTTCATATATAATAATTGTATTCAGATTTTGCTGTTTCTTATGATTCACTTTTATTTTCATGTTCGTGTAGCTGTTACTTGGAAAGTAAAATTTCAAATCTTACTGTTTTGTATTATTCACCTAATTTAATGTGTTTTCCTGTTCGTGTAGTGTTTTCTTGCGAGCCAGATATTATATATTACTATTGTGACACCCTGTCCGTGGACCCCACTAGCCTCACTGCTAGTTGCCCCCATAGGCTGNAGTAGGGCCTCGAGTATGTTATCATTGCAGGGAGCAAGAGCACATCAGGCCCTTGTGTCCCAAGTTGCAGCCGGAAGCAGTGGCAGCGTTGCAGCAGGTGCAGCCTGGAGGTCAGCAGGTAGCACGGATTGAGCAGGTGCCACGGGTTCACACGACAGCAGAGGCTGGTGGAACTAGTGCCGGAGCGATCACAAGTATAATTTCTGGTACTTAATCTTTGTGAATTTTAGTAGNCTGTCAGGAGGTTCTTGAGGGCTCTACGTGATGATTTGAGAGTTCATTGTA
>NW_010921871.1:9640-10526 GCF_000633955.1 Camelina sativa
CAAGGTTCAAGAAGTGGTATGAGAAGCAAGCCGCGCCTTGAGCTTGTTTAGCCTGGTCCCATCTGTAATCCGTGGCTGGAGCGGGAATGGAGTATTCCAGCCCATCTCTCTTGTTACTCGGTCGCTTGGGGTGGTTGGTTGTGCGACTCAGTAACAAGATGAGGTGGTGTTCGGGGTACAAAGTTTCCGTGAGGCGGGGTTTTGGAAGAAGTTTCCTGATATAGAAGTTTCCAAAAGTGGAAAGTTTCCAAAAATGGAAAGTGGTAAATATGGAAAGTTTTCCAGGAGTTGGAATTTGTCCATTTTAGCGGTAGAGAGCCTTGGAGGGGCTTGTGTGGCCTTAGTGGCGGACTTTTGAGTCAGTGTGCCAGTGTGTGGTGGTATTTCTTTTGTTATGGTGTGGCCTTGGTGGCAGTATTCTTTTGTTATTGTGTGGCCTTTGTGGCAGGCTGTTTAGCCAGAGTGCCTGTTAAGGCGGTCCTTCGGGACAGACGGTCCTTCCGGACTGAAGGTCCTTCGAGACAGATGGTCCTTCCGGACTGATGGTCCTTCGGGACAGACGGTCTTTCGGGACTGATGGTCCTTCGGGACAGACGGTCTTTCGGGACTGATGGTCCTTCGGGACAGACGGTCTTTCGGGACTGATGGTCCTTCGGGACAGACGGTCCTTCGGGACAGATGGCCTTTGTGGCGTGAATATGATCCCTGTGTGGTCATGGGGTATCTCGGTGAGGGGATATGTGGTTGGTAGGACATTGAGATGTTTTACGCGAGCCACGGGAAGGGAACCTGGATAGGGATAGGGCTCAGACGTGTTCAGAATTGTTTGCTCGCGACTCTTGGGGGACTTAGGTTCTCCTAGTACTGCCATATTCAGAGACTTTGT
>NW_010921871.1:11420-16666 GCF_000633955.1 Camelina sativa
CGATGCCATGTGGAGGTGTCGGTCGACACAAACTAGGGTTTTCGGGAGTGTCGGGCAGGGTGTCGGTCGACACCAGTTTGGTGTCGGTCGACACCAGATAGTCAGTGTCGATCGACACCATCTGGTGTCGGTCGACACCCCTCTTCCAGTTACGATGGATGTTGCATGCTTGTATATTGCCTGGTTTGTTTTATTGATTGTTGTTTGTGGCATGTAGAGATCTTATTGCTTGTGTGTATAGCCCAGTAGATGGGAGGATTGCCTCACTAAGTATTTGTGATAATACTTACGCATCTCAATTGTTGTTTGTGGTGTGCAGGTAAAGGCAAAGTGTGATCGTGGAATCCAGGCAATGAAGAGGAGGATGTTCTAGGGACTTGATTGGATGTTGTCTGGCATTGTTAGGTTGCTAGAGTTGAGTCATTAGAAACATTGTTAGGTTGCTGGTTTCATGTTTTCTGATGATTGATTATTGGATATTGCTTATGCTATGGTATTGGTTATATTATTGGTTTATTATTGGTTATTGGTATTGAGTATTCCGCTGTTGAATGTGTTTGTGGTTAGGTGGCTAGTGGGTATGGGACCACTAGCTGTAGATTATTATATTATATTATATTTATTATTTATTATTAAAAAAAAAAGGGTCGGTCGTTTGATGAACCAATAACCTACTGTGGATTTGGATGAATAGTTCTATTTGCCCAGTGAGGGGTTAGGATCGATGCCCTGCAGGGCCAGCTTGGAGTCTGTTGGGCCGGCTAGCAGTGGGCTAGCAGGGTCCACAGACGGTCCGTTGGGGCAGCTAGCGGTGGGCTAGTGGGGTCCGTGGGATGGGTTGTCACACTTGGAACGATAAAAAAGACTCGATTGGTCCGAATGATGGCAACACGTATGAGCTTAGATCACAAAGTGATCATATTCGTAAGTTGCTAAAGATGTGCTGCCGAGATACTTTGGCAAACGATCTTGATAATTTAGATGACACTGACTCGGATGATGTCGACTCTGATGTATCCGAAAATGAATACGATGACGGAATTTGTTCTGATGAGGATTATTGTGAAGAAGAGGAAGATAAAGAAGATGAAGGCTTTTGTGAAATATTGTATGTAGAAAAAGAAGATAGTGAAGGCGATGATGAGGATGACACAGATGATACTGAAGACGACGAATATGATTCTGAAACAAGTGAAGATGCTGAGACTGAAGAAGAAGAGTGTAAGAAGCAAGTTTCGTCTCCAAAAGGGAATGAAACACGAGAGTACTCTATGTACCATATAATTTCCTTTGACCTTCGTGACTCCAGGTATTTGGTTTAAACATATTATGCAATGGACACTGCTTAAATATATTAACGTTTGATATTTTTGAAATTTTTATTTAGTGGTATTTTTTGCGGTGTGAGTTAACCGGAATAGCGGCTGACGATTTCTATAAGACTCTATAGGTGAAAGCCTTATATGTGTTATTCGATGGGGTCTAATTGATGTCTTCCAAGGTACATACTCTATTCATTCGTTTAGAATGTTTTAAATTAGATTTGATAATACATAACTATTCAGAATTCTAAATCAAATGTGTTGTAGGAAGGAGGTCTTTATCCAACACTATATGTACTCAAGTTAGACTTAACCCGGAGATTCCAGAAGTTGAAATATATAGACGATCGTATGTTACACTTTATTGTTAGTTTCTTATAATAATGTTCCGAAGATATATTTTTAATTTATGATTTTATGATTTGTGTTATAGGAACACCAGAAAGAGAGCACGCACAAAAAAATGATTGAATTATTGTATGAATACCTGGAAGTCATCTCGCACCAAGAACAAAGCCAAAAAAGACAACAACATGTGTTTTTTTAAATTATGTCTACGTCTCTATGTTTTAAATTATTTACCTTTACTTTCGAATCTTCAAATTTCAATACTGGATTATTGTTACTATGGACAAGAATGCTCATATTTTTATATTTTATATTATTTAAATTGATAAAATTATCTGTTATGTTATATAGTATTTTAAAAATAAATTCCAGTGATATATTAATGTATATGACTTCATAAGGTTTGAATTTTTATTTACGTAATTAAAAACGCACAAACAATATGTGTTAATAAACTTAAATGGGCCTAATCTCATGAGACGCCAACATGCATAGGCTTCGCGACTCTTTGGACATATATTTAAGCACTTTCGTCTCTCCTATATTGTGAGTTCCAGACCTTTCGTTGTCTCTTCTTAACCAAAAATGTCCTCTAAACTTCTTTAACCACCTATTATCATCCGTAACTTTCAGGTAAGTTATCAGAGATTTTTTAAGTTTTTCGTTGATTCAGATTTTAACTTGCAAACCAAATCTATTTTTAAATTTTATAGGTTCAAATTTTGTGATGGAAGGTGAAAGTTCTAGAAAACGCAAAGAACCCATGTCCGGTTATCATTGGGAGGATGAAGCAATCGACATCGTTAAGAAGGCGTTTCAGAAATCTAGAGATGAGTCACAGAAGGAAACATCGAAACGATTCACCGCGATTATCGATATGGTGAAAGAGCACATGAAGAAGAAAGAAGAATCGACCGAACTCACCTGTCAACTTGAAACCGTCGATGCTCAACTGACGCTAATGAATGATATTTTGGAAGGACGCATCGATTTGATTGAAGAGTGTAATAGGCTGGAAGACGTTAAGGATATTCTTGAGAAAGATGTAAAAGATTGTATTGTGCCTGAAATTCATTGGGATAAACTTCGTATTCCATTTAGTGGTTAACAATCATTGTAATTTCAGTTTACACATTTTTAAAATTCGAGTAAAATATTTTCCCTTATCAGAAATCAATTACCATATATCTTTATAATAGATCTAACGAACCTGGTATAATTTCCTAAACGTGTTTATATTACAAGATATTGAGTTTTTTGCGAAATGGAAAATAATAAAATCATGAAATTAAATTTAGAAATATAATTTTAAACGAATTTAGGTAAACAGACTTAACTAAACAAATATATGCTAAAAAAATATACAAAAGATATGATTCTCAAACAGCAAATCTAAAAAAAAAAAAATATTTTTCACACTTCATAATTTATTTAAATATTGCATTGATATATGGTACTATAATATTCTTAAACTAAAATTGGATAAAATACAATATAATCAATCGTTATCTCACAAGATAATATTTTAATTCTTAAAATGTTTCTAAAGATAAACCCCGTATATTTTATATGTATGTTGAGTTTGTATATATATATGTGTCCATTAGATCCTTTGAGTGCATTATAATTTCTTTTGACACGGGGAAACATGACCACTGATCCTAATTCCTGTGTTTATATTGCCGACTTGCATCCTTTACTCATCCAAAGAAGGATCAAGGTAAAGATTATCAGAAGATTTGTTTGCAGTGCTGCGTTGAATGACGTTATCGACTTTGTGCTATCGGATGAGCAGGTAATAATACAAACTGAAACGACCGACCCTTTTTTTCTTTTTAATAATAAATACAACATATAATTAAGCATCCCATACTACTTAATTGAACCACCCAAACCACCATTTCCTCATTAAACCAATAACAACCAATATGCACAGCGGAAACATACCAATAATACAGAAAAGATACATCATCAATACAATAACATTCCTATCCAATCTATCCGGCAACCTAACACAACTCTAACCAAGGTCCCAACATAAATAATATAACCAACACCACACAAACGAGACCCTAGATCATCCTCCTCCTCATCGCCATGATTCCACGCTACACAATTTGCCTTTACCTGCACCACAAACACAAATTGAGATGCATGAGTATTTGATAAACACTCAGTGAGGCAATCCTCCCATCTACTGGGCTATACACACAAGCAATAAGATCTCTACATGCCACAAACAACAATCAATAAAACAAACCAGGCAATATACATAGCATGCAACGTCCATCGTAACTGAACAAGGGGTGTCGACCGACACCAGATGGTGTCGATCGACACTGACTATCTGGTGTCGACCGACACCAAACTGGTGTCGACCGACACCCTGCCCGACACTCCCGAAAACCCTAGTTTGCGTCGACCGACACCTCCACATGGCATCGTTCGACACTCGCTAAAGTCCCGAGCCGTCCTCGCGTTGGTGTCGACCGACACCCCAACTGGTGTCGACCGACACCGATGCCGAGCAGCGATTTCCCTCGATCAGAAACTCCGAATCTCGCCTCCAAGCTTCTCCAATCCGCTCCTTGCACTCCCAGAAGCCAAACCCAGCCCAGACAGCAACGAAATATCATAGAGAACTCAAAGAAACAACCACATAAGCACCAAATCACATAGAATCTAGAGATCTTAGCTTAGATAAGCCATGGTCATGCACTCACCTCTTTGCAGGAAGATTCTGACCAACAAGAACGAATTCCCTCACTCCTAGCAAGCTTCTAGCACCTTCCCAGCCTTGGATCTCCCAAGAACAGCAAGGAATCTCTCAATCTCTTCCCAAAAGCTCAAGAACACTCTCTCTTTGTGTTTTCTCTCAAAAACGGCGAATAAGACCAAAACAACACGACCCTAGGTCGTTTTCTTCCTTTAAAACTCGATTTAGGGATTCCCTAAACCAACCACGCAAACCGGACAATTAAAATTGAACCGACCAAACCGACCACAATTGGTGTCGATCGATGCCTCACTAGGAGGTGTCGATCGACACCCTTACCAAAATACCAAAATTTGGTTTGCGGGTGTTACAATTCTCCCCCTCTAACAGAAGATTCGTCCTCGAATCTGAACACACCGCCACTCATCCGCAAACTCACCAAATCACCGTCGCAACGGTTCGTACCATCCACCCATTTGGTCTGCCGCAACAAGGACACCACTGGTCCAAACCACCCAGAACCCACTGGTCTTCACCACTCTGGTCCCCTCGACCAGCATACACCTGACCCTCCCGGTCAACGTATAGAAAACCCCGAGACTGAACCCCCATCAATCCCGAGATCCGCTTCCGATCTCAACCGTAACCCTGAGATTGAACCCCCATCAGTCTCATAAATCCACATCCGGTTACCATGCTTATCTCCACGTCCTTGACACTTTGCCACCAACTCATCTGCTCTTAGGTCGCAACCTTCAAGCCATACCGATCACACTCTCAGACCCCCCGTCTTTGAGCCATACCGTCTCACCCTCGGGTCGTCACCCTTAAGATCACGGTACCAGGAGAACCCCCATCTC
>NW_010921871.1:18959-19763 GCF_000633955.1 Camelina sativa
TTTTTTGGTTTCTTCTTTTATTTATGAATTTTGGTTTTGAATTATTATAGTTAATTTAGATATGAGTACACTTCTTGGAACTACAATGCTTACTACACATAAATTCATAATTCTATCCAACATCATTACTTTATATCTTTATCATCTTTCATAGGTGTCCTTTCGTGCTCTATAGATTTGGATATGTGTCATTATATCAGATTTAAGTTTCTGATCAAAAGATATTTATTTTGATTTTTAGATTTGATATGTTGAAAGCTTTATTTACGTCCAACATCAACTTTATTTTGATATTGAAAGAGAAGAGTGAGATTTGTATACAATACAAAAAAAAATACTGTTTACTTATTAAATTAATAATGTAATTTATCTTAATGTTCAATTGAAATTGAAGATGGCATTGTTATGTGCGTTGTCATTATCACCATGATTATATTCAACTATCCATACTTATGAGATTCAAAAATGTAAAACCGTATGAACGTTTATATTACATAAAATTATTAATCTTTCAAGATTAGTTTATGGTTTTATGTTATGTCTTAGTTTTATATTTATATTTGCGAAATCACCTAACTAATATTCTTAATAGAACTTTAATTCTACATTCGATGTATCTATTTTTATGTATTTTCAATGCTTTACTTAATAGATGTGACTGGAAACAACGATTCGAGTCGAAACTTTCAATGCACCCTTTAAACACACCCTAAAATTTTTAAAGACGAAATATATAACATAAAACAGAAATATTACATTTACAACTTCCTCATCTTTTACCCTTTTCACAAAATTATCTCTTTG
>NW_010921872.1:0-11808 GCF_000633955.1 Camelina sativa
GCAGAAACAAAGATATACAAACAAAAATAGTGGTAGAGTGGTGTATATGATATGTGAATGTTAGTTCAATTACTCTATTTATAAGCTCGAAAGAGTAAACATTTTTACTTTTACGTTTAAAACTAAAAAATCTATATAAAGGGAATCTTTAAAAAACTTATTTAGTTTTCAGTTAATGCATATACAATATGTTTGAATCTATATGGATAATTAGATTTGGATTTAGAATTAATTGTCTATATTTTCCTATTAAACCGATGAGAGTAAATATATAAGGTTAGCTTTAGAAATAATCTCTGAATTTTAGAAATTTGGTAAATAATTACTGATTTTATTTCAAAATTTCTTAAAATAAATCATCTATTTGAATTTAAGTTAAGTTATTTTCATAAATACTATTCGAAATTAATTAGATTCATTTGGTATGGAAACCTTGTTAAATAATAAGTTACATTTTTGGTATGTTATTAATTGCGGAAATCTCTTATTATTTTATAAAATTTTAATAACTATAAAAATTCAAGGAATTATTAATAGAAATAATTTCGTTTTTATTATAATATTTTAAATTTCATTTTGTAATCTTATTGGCTCTAATTTTCTTTTATAGTGACGGTATGTTCTAATTAAATTTAAGGAGAAATCATTAGTTTAATATTTAATTTAGAAAAATATTTGGAAAACTTAATATATTTTCAAAATTAATTATTTTTGATTTATATCCATATCAAAATATATATACGAAATCTATAACCAATTATAGAATGATTTATTTCTTTAATAGTTGTTACCATTGTTTTAGGGAAGTTTAACTTTTTATTATTATTATTATGTATGGCAAGTGAGTGTGTTTGGCAACATGGATATATATTATGTTTTCTTTATTTTTTTAGCTGTAAGTGTACTCCCCAATTAATAGTATAGATTGGATATGATAGAGTGGTATTCTAGGAATTAATTGCCAAATTTGTATCAAACTAGTGTATTTTTACTATATATAAAATTAACTTTTCTTTCTTATTCCTCTGTATCAGCATCCACCTAATCAATATCATATATTTTTTTTTGCACTATGAAAAGAGCCATTTTTAATATAATAATACTATTCAACTAGTAGTCCCATACCTCCTAGCCACGTAACTACAATCAAATCAACCTGCGAAAATAACCAACAGATTCCATTAAACCAATAGCCATTAATTAATAAATCAATAAATCAATAGCAATAATAAATCAACCAATAGAGTCATAAAACATTAAACCAGCAACCTAGCAATGTTCTAATGACTAAACTCTAACAACCTAACAGAAGCTAGACCACATCAACGGGCCACTAGAACACCCTCATTTTCATCACCTTGATTCCACGATCATACTTTGCCTTTACCTGCACCACAACACATATGAGATGCGTGAGTATTTTATAAACACTTAGTGAGACAATCCTCCCATCTACTGGGCTATACACACAAGCAATTGAGATAACTCTAACCAACAAACAACAATCAACAAATAAACCATGACAACTGCATCGACCGACACCAACCCATGCATCAATCGACACCAACTAGGGTTACCTTTCTTTCTCTCTTTTCTCTCCAGAAACCGACCAAACTAATCCAAAGACGACAAAATAACCTTTTATACTCGACCCAAGGCTTTTCCTAACCACAAAATGCAGCCAAGTAAGTGTTTTAACTTAAGTCGTCACGCGACAAACTGGTGTTGCATCGGTCGATGCAACACCTGCATCGATCGATGCACATCCCAAACTGGGATTCCGGTTCGTGGATGTTACAATTCACCCCCACAAACATAGATTTGTCCTTGAATCTCGAACAACCATCAGCCAAGGATTCCCGTGCGACCGTCTCCCCGGCCCGCACCTCCTCCGACCGATCTATGAAGGTAATCTCTAGGCGATACACTCACGTTCCAGGCGTTATTTGCTCTCGATTTTGGACTTTCCTTTTACTTGTAGCTCTCAACCCTTAGTTTCTATTAGCTCCTCATCAGGCGGAAGCCTGCATGCCATAATATTGGCTCCTCATCGGGCCTAAGCCCGCATGACATAATATATAAGGGAAGTCAAATATTCGTCTCTCGGGTTGCCACCCTACATCGCGCCCCCGAATCGTCATCCGAAGTCGATATACCAGCCATACTCTCAAGCCACAAAGTCTCAAAATATGATGGTACTAGGAGAACTAAAATCCTCCAAGAGTCGTTCAAGACCAACCGTCCTTAGAGCAAATAATTCTCAACACGTCTGAGTCCTATCTCCTAACCAGGTTCCTTTCCGGTGGTTTGGGTAAAACATCAAAATGTCCTAGTAACCACATATTTCCTCACTGGAATACCTCATGACCACACAAGGATCATCAAAATGCCACTAGGGCTGCCACTAAGGCTAACAAATTTCCTAAACAGGACTGCCACAAAGGCCAAACAATTGTCCTAACAAGGACCCAAAAGGTGTTTGATGAAATACTAGTTTCTCTCTTCTTGAAAAGATTTAGAAATACTAGTTTCTTTGTGATCAATTGGAACTAGGTCTTAAACATTTCCGCACCAAAAGGTGTTTGATGAAATGTCTGACCAATTAGTGCAAGAGACTTGCATTCATAGCCTAAGAGATTAGTTGTCTAGGGTGTTCGTTGACGTTAATGAACTGGTTCGTCAGGCCTGCTTGTCCATGTTTCTCTAGCGAGAGCTAGGTTTGGAAGTGGTTGAGTCTGAGTAGCTTGTACCAAGAGATTGGATTAGCTAAGTCGTGATGTTCATTGTTCAGGGATAGTTTGCTTGTGGCATGTTAAATACTCTGTAGACTAGGAGACTCCGCCGACATCAATTACTCCCATCCTTAGGACTTCTATCTTTATGATTGATATTTGATTCCTGAGACCGTTTATGATCTTGCTATCTAGTTCATGCTTATAATCGTTTTTGCTTTTACTTATTCATGTTCGCTTCTTGTCATGCATTTTCGTTTCTAGTTCTGTAGTTCATTTCCGTTTTGTATTCTGATCATTCTAGGATTGTTATACAAATGTTTTTTTTTTATATTGGCTTGACTTGTGATACGTTGATTGCATCTTGATTGCTAGCAACATCCCATTTGGATTGACACCTTAAGTACTACAACTACATAAGGTTAATTGAGACCTACTAAGAGACACAAAAAGCCTAGTATCAATTGATATGGTACTTAGTCGAACAACCAACCAAGTAACAAGAGATATTGACTGGTATACTCCATTCCCACTCCTGCCACGGACTACAGCTGGGACCAGGCTAGAAAAGCTTAAGTCTTAGCCTCTTTCTCAAACCACTTCTTGAACCTTGCCTTCATCCTCGCCTCTGGCTTCCAAGTCTGCTCCATAACACCATCACAGTCCTATGGGACTCTCATCAAAGGATTATTTTTTTTCCAAAGTTTCTTGGCTCTCCTCTCGAGAACCTTCACCGGTCTCGCCTCCAAAGTCATGTTAGGCTGAAGATCCTCGAGAATCTTAGCTCAAACCTGATCATCCTCGCGGAGACATTTCCGCAGCATTGACACATGGAAGACCTTGTGGAATGCGCGCATAACATCAGACAACTCCAGCCTATATGCCATTGGTCCTATCCGCTCAATCACGCTGAACGGTCCCATGTACCTCAGACTCAACTTAGTCTCTATCAATGACCTATTCGGACCCTGCAACATGGCCATCTTGAGGTACACTTTGTCTCCCACATGAAATTCAAAATCTCTCCTCCTCTTATCGGCATAATTCCTCTGCTGATCCTGAGCTTCCTTCATGTCCAGCTTTAGAACCCAAATCTTCTCCGAGGTCTCCTGAACAAAACTCGCACCATATACGCTCCTTTCCCTTACCTGAGTCCATCATAACGGTGTACGACATGACCTCCCATACAACGGCTCATAAGGAGCCATCCCGATACTTGTCTGGTAGCTGTTGTTTTAAGCAAACTCTACCAAGCTCAGGTGATCGGCCCAATGGCCACCCCAATCCAGCACACACATCCTCAGCAAATCCTCCAACGTCTGAATCGTCCTCTTTGACTGTCCATATGTCTGAGGGTGGTAAGTTGTACTCATATTGTAACATCCGTTAACCAAATATAGATTTTGGGGATGGGTGTTGAGCGACACCAAAGGTAGTGTCGATTTACTCCATCAATTTTTGGTTTGACCAAATTGATTTAAATTGTCAAATTGGAGAGGTTTGGTTTAAATGAAATCTCCTAACCAAGGTATTTAAAGGGAAAGTCAACTTAGGGTCGTGGGTTTTAGAGTTTGGCCGATCCCGAGAGTTTGTGAAAAGGAGAAAAAGTGTTGGAGATTGTTCTTGAGAGTTTTGGGAGTTTCTTGGCTTGAATTGAGAGATCTGTTGCTGTGGAGTGGAGATATTGTGCTAGGAACAAAGGAGAAGGCTTCTAAGGGTTGGATTCGTCGTTGTTGGGTTAGAACATGGCTGATCTAAGCCTGAGATCTCTTTTGTTTTGCTTGTTTGTGTTGCTGTGTTGTTTTTCTTGTTTGATTTGGATGCTATGGGGTTCATATAGTTTCCTGTGGCCTTTGGGCAAGTTTTGGGACGGATTGGAGGTGGTTAGAATCGGAGATTCGATGATCGGCTCCGAGCAGAACGTGTCTGCGGAGTCGGTGTCGATCAACACCAGATAGGATTTAGTGTCGGTCGACACCAACTTTTCTAACGCTTGGTTTCCTGGTTTGTTGTGTTTGTATGTGTTGCTTAACATTGGAATCTCAGTTTCTTGTGTGTATAGACTATTAGATGGAAGGATTAGCTCACTAAGTATTTATGATATACTTACGCATCTCAATTGTTGTTTGTGGTGTGCAGGTATGAGACGTGGAATCATGGCAATGAGGAGGAGGATGATCTAGGGTATCAGTTGTTGTGTTATGTTTATGTTATTGATGTTGGAACCTCTGATAGAGTTATGATAGGTTGTTGGATAGAATTGTTAGGAATGTTATTGTATTCATAATATGGTTGTTTTGTATTGTTGGTATGTTTCTGCTGTGCATGTTGGTTGTTGTTGGTTTATTGGTGAATTGTGGTTTGGTATGTTTAGTTAAGTAGTATGAGATGCTTAATTCTATATAATTATTATTATTAAAAAAATGGGTCGGGTTGTTTCAGTTTGGTATCATAGCCCTTACGGTTTTAGGGCGGTTAAGTGGATTGGTGTTAGAGTGGTTGAAGGAATTGAATTGGATGAATTATTTTCCTATTTCTGGATGAATGATGTTGGGTGATGGAACTGATTATGAGTAGTTAATCAATTTGCATGTGGTATGAAGTCCTAGTATCATCCTCTTAGAGCCTTCAATGAGATTCCACGATAAGTTGTTTTATGTGTTGTTAGTTGTGTAGTGTTTTTAGCTTTCGTGCGGGAAGTGCAGTTGGGTATTGAAAAGTTGTTGGAAAGTTGTGGATCATGCCGGTATCGGGAAATACCGTTGGTGGTGATTTGTGAAAGTGGATGTGTTGGAAATGGTTTTCCGGGAAGTTAAGTTGGAGACTTACTTCGTATTGGGTGGCTGGAGTGAACCTGTTTAGCAAGTTAGTAATTCGCATGCTGGTCAGGTGGGGGTCTGAGGGTGTGGCCGGTGTGCTTACTGGTGTTGATGGAGGTTCATCGGGTGCTGTGAGTGTGGCAACAGGTTTTGCTTAGACCGTGATGACCATATTGCAGATTTAATGACAATATTGTTGGAGAGGAGTTACTAAGATGATTAGTTCTTATGGAGTCTTAGTGTGGAATGGGTTAAGCCCTAAGGGATTATGCGATTCTGGAAATGGAAATTTTTCATAAATTGAAAGTTTCTAAAAATGGAAAGTTATATGAATAGTTAGGACTTGTCTATTTTTAGAAAGGGGATGTGAAATGTCCGGAGTGGTGGAAATGCTTAGAGGTTGACCTGAAGAGTGGTCATAGATGAGATGATTAGTTCTCATGAATTTTTGATTGGTGATGTCACGATGCTACGAGAATATGAGGATTCTAAAAATCGAAAGTTGTATGTATAGTTAAAACTTATCTATTTTTGGAAAGTTAGTGGATAAATAGCTTGAATGGCAGAGATGTATGGGATTGGCCTGAAGAGTGGTCATGGTGGTGGTGATATTCCTGTGAGGGAATATGGTGGTTAGTAGGAAATTGCGATGTTTTACGCAAACCATGGGAGATGGGAGGTAGTTCCGGTCGGGAGATGCTTATAGATGTTAGGACTTGTTTGCTCAGGTGGAGATGATTAGTTGTCCGGAGGAGATGATTAGTTCTCCTAGGGAGATGATTAGTTCTCCTGACGGGTTGCGACCCTGAGAGCGGCAGAGGAGATGATTAGTTTTTCTAAGGGATGATTAGTTCCCCGGAGGGGATGAGTACTTCTCCTGGTACTGAGATCTCAAGGGTGACAATCTGAGACTGAGATGGTATGACTCGAGGACGACGGTCTGAGAGTGCAGACGGTGCAGTTCGAAGGTTGCAACCTAAAACAAGATTATTTTGGTGGGTGATGATGAAAGTGTGATGAATGCAATGATGAATGAATGGATGGATGGGTGTTTCAATTCCCCTTTATGCAGTTGTAGAATAAGAGGTGTCAATCCAATCTGAGTGTTCTGTAATCACTAAGGATGTACTTATTATGTCTAAGTCAAGCCACATGCAAAAGATGTTTGTCACTAACAGTCCTATGATGAAATCTAAGATGCAGAATGTAAAAGCTATTGGAACTAGATGCTAAATGTAAATGGAACAGAATGATTATGAATCTACAACAGAAATAGAAACTATTAACATGCAAGAAGTGAACTAATGCAAGCAAGTAATGAACAAAGTACTAAATGAAAGCTACTGGAATGCAACTAGAATGAGACAGAAAGTAAGACAGGACAAACACAAAACATAAACAAGAATTCTGGGGATGAACTCGAGCAAGCACTCGATCGAGTGTAGATCGAGCGCAGGGTCGAGCTGGACAAATCCGGAAAACAGAGCAATGCAATAAAAACAGAGTAATACCAAAGCGAATCAAACAACAATCAAACAACAAGATTAAGACTTGAAAATTAATAAACAAGGAAGGACTTGAGGAGGGATTCATGGGCTGGACTAATGATTGAGGCTATCTAGCTTGATCAACAAACCTCAAACAACTTGAGCTAATCTCTAGACATATGTATCTAAGACATGTTTAATCCACTCTCATGGCAAGAAACAATCAAACCTATGCATCCTCTAGACTTGTTCTCACAAAGTAAAGAATCTACACAAGTAGGCAGTAAGCAATATGCCTCATACCAAACAAAACCTCTAATCTCTTAGCAAGCAAGATGGTAAGCTCTAGATCTAGCCTTATCTATGCATCTTAAACATTGGTGTGATGCTAAGATGCTTGAGATCAGATCCTACCCTCTCACATGTAGGATCAGCATTAAGAACACTAGCCCATAAGAGATCTACAACAATCAAGCTTGATCAAACCAAACAAATCTCAAAAACAGCCCAGCCTAACCCATCCTCAAGATCCTAAGCCACTACTCACAAGAACACATGATGAACATCAGAATCATAAACCCAGAAAATCTCAAAATTTGCATTAAATGAAAGATAAGAATGAGATCTAAATTATTGCAAAAGGAATCAAACCCAAATTCTTAATATATTGAAAGTTATGGAACCAACAATATTGAAGAATCTAAGAGTTTTCTTAAGAAAAAGTACAAGATCTAATAAAAATAAAAAGCAAGAGAATAATTCCCTAAAAGGTAAAAACTAGGTTTCTGACTTTTTTAAAAAGTTGGATCCTTTTGGTGGCTGCAGGTAAGAGGCTTTATACAAGAGAGGAGGTGGAAGCCCTAAAAATGCTAAAAGACAAAACAGTCAACGGCTCGGTCAACTCGACCCTGTGCTCGGTCGAGTGACAGGTCGAGTTGGCTTCTCTCGTGCATCCTCCACTCGGTCGAGTCCATCTCTCCACACGGTCGAGTGTATGGTCGAGTGAGGGGTCGAGTTAGACTCCGGACCTTGGTTCTTCAGCCTTAACTCTCTTGCTTTCCCTTCATGATTGCCTCACTTCTCCTCAGGATTGTTTCCATGCTCCTTGAGCTCCAAAATCACCTGATTATGCATGAAAAGATGCAAATGCAATGCAACTATACTCTAATGCATGATTAGTCCTAAAGCTATGCAATAATGGTGAAAATTGATAGCAAAAGATGCAAAAGATGTGAATAAACTAAGGGAAAACATGGTAAAATATATGAACATCAACACCCCCAAACTTAGTCTTTGCTTGCCCTCAAGCAAATAAACAAGACATAAGAAGGTAGATGAGGTTTAAAGGTGGGATTTCAGCTCCTAAAGCTTGCCTATAGACCAGCTAGAATCAATGTCCAAGTTACTAGTACTAAGATGCAAGGTGAATGAGCTGTACTTAAGACTTTAGACAAGTTATCACAATCTTTACTGATTTGAGCCTTGATTATCCACATGCATTCAAATAAACCATTTCCTTTAACATTCATTAATCAAGAACATGAATCAATTCTATGCAATGCTTAAACTCATTTGGCTTGGTAATAAAAGGTTTAGAGACAATGATGGTCTCTCTTTAGAGTAGGGTTTCACAACAACAAGGTTCTCTCATAAAAATGGATTGAACTTTAGAAGAATGCTAAAGGTAAGAACACTAAGACACATACAAGAACAAAACCTTGTCTACCCAAAGGCACCCAAAGTATTCATCCTATCAATCTAAACCCAAATGATTGAAACAAGATCTTTTTCAAGGTCTACTTATGCAATGAATGTATGAGAACATGCAAACATAGACATAAGCAGAGATGATGATGAATGGTATGCAAGGTGTTTCAATACCCTTATGATGTTGTAGCATAAAGGATGTCAATCCATAAAGAGTGTGATATGTAAGCAGTCAAGATGTGATCAATGCATTCGAGTTAAGCCAAATATCAAGTTGATTTGTTTCTAACAACCTAATGACAATAATGAAATGCAATGAACTAAGGCAACTAATTAAGACAATAGTAATGCTGAATTAAACTGTAGAACAAGTTCAATAAACAATACTAAGCAGAATTGACTAATAAGTAGAAGAAAACAAGAACAGAACAATGCATAAACAAGAAAGTAAACTGGAGCTCGACCTAGCACTCGGTCGAGTGCATGGTCGAGTGGGTGGTCGAGTTGACAAGCGAATGAACAGAACTGAAACAAAGCATCAAACAAAACAGAGCAGAACGAAAGTAAACAAACAGCAAGCGATTAAACAGGATTCAAACAGGTAAATCAATAGATAAATAGGGTCCTAAGGATGGATTCATGGGCTGGACTCAAGCTATGATTATCTAAACTAGCCAACAAACCTCAATCAAACATGAGCTATCTCTAGACAATGATCTCCTAATACAAGTTAATCCAATCTCTTGGCAATAACAATCAAGCTAAGATACTCTCAATCTAGCTCTCACTAGCAAAGATCATATAAAAGCAGGCATTAAACTCAGATCATTATAGTCAAAAATCAACAAAACATCTAATCTCTTAGCATGCTTCATGATAATCTCTAGCATTAGCCTTATCTAGCAACTTAAACATTGGTGTGATGCTAAGAAGCTTAAGATCTATTCTTACCCTCTCAGTATAAGAATAGCATAGAGCATATCTAATCTAGAAGAGATATTTAAACAATCAAGCTTGATCAGTTTAAGCAACCATAACTATTACCCAGCCTAATCCATCCCTAAGATCCTAAGCCACTAATAAGATCTAAAAATCATCATGAAGAACACAAACCCAGAAAATGATGATATAGACATGGATGGATAGATAATGATGAGATGAACAATTTAATACAAAGAAGTGAAAGAAAATACTCAATAGATTCAAAGTTATGAATGTTACAAATCTATGAAATTCTAGAGAAAAGATAAGAGATGATGCAATAATGTAAAAATAGCTATAAATGGCAAAAACTAGGTTATGAGGTGTCTACAGGGTCTCTCCTTTCAGCCACAAGTGCCAGCACATATATATAGTAAAAAGGGGGAAACCCTAGTTAGCTAGAGGACAAAATAGAGAGTTGGCTGCAAGTGCTCGACCATGCTCGGTCGAGTGCATGGTCCGTCAAGTAGCTCCAGTCTTCGATCTAGTATGATATCGGTTCAGTAAAACAGGTATAACTATTGAACAGCTCCGATTGCCTTGAAATCACCGGCATTGGAAAGATAACTCAGATTCCTACAACTCTCATGAAGGACGCTGAAGCTGAATCGCAACGTCAAATCTACATTCGGATCGATCTTTGAGGAGCTCGTTATGAACCCAACCATGTACTCGACCGTGTGCCTGCTCGAGTGGTATGGTCGAGTGCCTTCTTTTCCCTTCCTGATACTTCCAATCCTCTTTTTTTAGCTTCAGAAATAACAGCAAGTCCTTCCTTACCCTTTTAGAGCTCCATAAAACCTAATAATACTCCAAATGCACAAATGTATGCAATGCATGCTTCTAAACATCTTAAGTGCATATTTGGACATAAATGGCTATAAAACCTAAGGAATGACTTCTATACGATGCAAAACATGAACTAAACAAGGCCATAAATATGGTAAAATATAGTGACATCAATGATCCTAGTGCTACCCTTTTAACTTCTTCTTTTCTCTTTTACCCTTTTCTCTTTTGGTTTTCAAGTTTTAGGAGAGGTTTCTTATTTGAACTTTCTAGTGGGATGGGGGATTCTTACTGATTTGCTATGGTTCTCTTCTTATTCTTATTCTCAAGACATACAAGCATTTGCTATACTTTTCTTTTCGTTAACTAGAACCATCTTCAACAACTATATATATATATATATATATATTTTTTTTTTTTACTTCCCATCCTTTCACTAGACTTTGCTTAAACACATTCTCCTTTTAAAGATTCTACCCTTTTTCTTTCTCTTTTTCCTCTTTTCTTTTCATAACAGCCAAGTCCCAAACCCAACATGTGAACCACCTAATCCTATCTAGTTTGAAAATTGCAAACTAGAACTACACAAGGCTTTACTCTTGTCAGTTCAAACCTAACACTTTCTACCAAGCTCAATCCCAAAAAGGCCTCACTCACACAAGAATAAACATGGCTTGAAAGAAGGTTTGGTTAAGGGGTAGGGAAACTGATTTAAAGTGAAATCAGCTACTTGGATCAACAAGAGTGGTAAAAGGAGAAAGATGATCCAAATATGTATATGGTATCCATGAGTTTAAAGCAATGCACACATTGATAATTGAAAGTCAATATTAGGTTCTTATAAATAGGAAATGGTTTCAAATCTCAACATGCTTCAATTTAGACCAAATGCAATGTAGGAATTCAAGGCTTGGTTNAGTTCTGGGGATGAACTCGAGCAGCACTCGACCGAGTGTAGGTCGAGTGAGTGGTCGAGCTAGGCAAATCCGGGAAAACAGAGCAATGCAATAAAAACAGAGTAAAGAAAACACAAATCAAACAGCAAGCAAATAACAAGATTGAGACTTTAAAATCAATAAACAAAGTAGGTTCCTGAGGATGGATTCATGGGATAAACTAATCATTGTGGTAATCTAACTTGATCAACAAATCTCAAGCAATGCTATGAGCTAACCTCTAGACATATTAATCTAAGACAAGTCTCTCCCACTCTCATGGTCAAGAGACAATCAAACCCATGCAATCCTAGACTTGCTCTCACAATGAAAAGAATCTACACAAGCAGGCATTAAG
>NW_010921872.1:16352-19667 GCF_000633955.1 Camelina sativa
AATCAATGTTGGCTCCTTCTTGAATGGTAGTGTGCTCTTGGTTAGGCAAGATGAGTTGCTTTTTCCCAAGTGTTGGAAGCTCAAAGTTGAAAATGTGATTCCCTTGATACATCTCCTTGGCTAGGATGAGAGTGGAGGTAAGGTAGCTTGAGTCAATCCATCTTGGTAAGACTCTTTCTCCTCTAGGTTGGATGTTGGCAGCAAGAAGGATTGGAGTGATGATGCCTCCAATGGTAAGTGCTCCTCTTGACCCCTTGTTCTCAAGCTTGCCTAGCCAACTCCTCAAATAAATCATGTGGTCTATCAACACCATAGCAAGATCAGTCTCCACAGTGCTACCAAGGATGATGGTTCCATTCCTTGCTTGAAGAAGAACTCCATTGAGAGCCAAGTCAATCATCTTCAGCTCTCCCTCATTGATGTTTCCAGTCTCCTTTCTTGCAAAGAAAGTATTGGCAAGAGCCTTATGGTAATACCTCAAGACTGGGCTCCTAATCCTTGAGCTCTTGGAGCTGGAGGATGAGTAATACTTGTTATCCCCAATGGTCTCCCATACAGCAAACAATTCTTCTCTTGGAACCATCATGCTCCTATGGCTCCCAACCTCAAAACCAAACACATCAGCCAGCTTCTTCAATGAAAGCTCATGCTTCTTCCCTTTGATGGTGAAGGAGATATGACCAGCTCCTACTTCAGCATCTTTCCTCAAGTATTGGTGCAGCTTGACAGTGGCTAGGAACTCACAGCTTTCCTCTCTATACCCTTCCATGCAAAGTCCCATGAACTTGGTAAGGCTGCTCTTCTCAAAAAGACATTCCACATCTTCATCAATAGCAAGCTTCTCCATAGTCTCCTTGTGTGGATACCTAGTTCCCAGGAACTCCATCCTCATGAAAGCATCATAAATCTGCCTCTTTGTCAGCCCACAAGACTCAGCTTCTCCATCATCCCTCAATTCTCCTTCTTCTTCATACATCTCCTCACTTTCATCTTCACTCACTTCCTCAACTTCAACAGCTGGCCTCTTCCCTTTGGCCTTGTGTTTCCTCATAAACTCATTAAGAGTAGGCTCTCTTTCCTCCTCACTCTCAGTCCTTTCAGGATCTTCCTCAACAGATTCTCTTCTTGGAAACGGCGATTGGCTCGACCGACTGCTCGAACCAGCACTCGGTCGAGTGGTCGATCGAGTGGCCCGTCGAGTGACTCTCCCAGCTTCTCTTCTTGATTCAAGGTCAGCATCACGACGTTCCATGGAGCTTGCAGCGGTTTTGTGAGACTTCTTGGTGATCTTAGAAGACATTTTCAAAAAAGAAACTGAAGGGAAATAGACTCAAAGCTCAAAGTTAATAGGTTAGTGACCCAAAAACTTGAAAGAACAAAACTAGAGCAAGAGATGAACTTTGAGAGAGATTTGGAGCTTGAATTTAAGTGTTTTGAGCAAATGAGAGAATGTGAGAGGCATAGGATCGTGCAAGGGCTATTTAAAGAAGCTAAGGGGACAAGAAAACAAGGGTGGAGCGTCCTTACATTTCAAATTTGAATTGGGAATCTTTGACTTGCTTTTTGGCTGCCACTCGACCCCACACTCGACCAGCACGTGGTCGAGCTCCTTGACCAATTTTGAAATTTCAAAATTTTTCTCCTTGTTCTTCCCTCCACTCGATCATTCTAGAAGAATGGGAGTCGAATGGGCCTCAATTAGTGTCCAGCTCGGCCGAGTACCTCTTGTTTTGTGGTCGAGTGGGCCTGCGAGCCTTCTTCTCCATGTCCACATTTCTCCTTACTCAACTATATTCTTATTAAAAAGCCTGTCCAACAAAAACATAAAACAAAACACATCAAAACTACTAAGAAATTAAACCATATGTACAAGGGATACCTTAGGGACTTCCTCCCTAGTGAGCTTGTTTATAGTCACTAAGCTTGACTTTGGTTTCCATCTTAACTTTGGTTCAAGTACCAAGGAGGTGATGAAATCCTCCCTGGAACCTCTTGGTCACTGTGAAGTTGATCCTTGATCACCTCACCCTTAGCACACAAACCATATTTCTTCTTAAATTTGAGCCTTGGCCTTGTTCTCCTCAAAGACCTCTTATTCAGTCTGACTTGGAGGTCCTCAACCATACTAGTCAGCTCCTGAACTGACCTCTTAAGCTTCTCAACAGAATCCTCTTGAAGTGGGAACTCAGCCTTTGGGGTTGCCTTATCACCTAAACTTCCTTGACCTCCTTTGTCTTTGATAGTGAAGGGCTGGTCATCAATGGTAGGAAGGTTTGTTGGATTGTGGATATTGAACTTCATAACCACATCTTCAGCTATGTTCAAGGTCACAAGACCCTCCTTCACATCAATAACTGCTCCAACAGTAGCTAAGAATGGCCTCCCTAACAAGATTGGATCTTCAGGCTCCTTGCCCATCTCTATCACCACAAAGTCAGTGTGAATCCTTGCTTTCCCTATCTTGAGTGGGACATTCTCCAACCTCCCAACTACCTCTCTATTTGTCCCATCAGCTAGAAGCACATGGACATTGGTAGATTTGAAATCAGTTCTCCCTAGCTTTTGAGCTATGGAGTATGGCATCACACTTGTTGAAGCTCCCAAATCACAAAGGCACTGATTGTAGTGAAGGTAGCTGATAGTGCAGGGCAGATAAAAAGGTCCAGGATCCTTAAGCTTTATTGGAATGATCACTCCTCCAAGGTCCTCAAGATCCTTCTCATCTTGAGCTTCAGCCCTCTTACTAGACATATCAAGCAAAAAAATTTTGTAGAGAGGATATGGCTCATACTGTTCCAAGGCAGGTCCTCTCTCCTCTTCTTGGTAAGCTATGATGATCTCTTGAATGGCTGACACTTGTTCCTCCTTCTCAACCAAAGCTTCTTCTTTCAAAACCCTCTCTTCCTCTTGTTGCCTAGCCAACATCTCCTTTTTCTCAATGATTTCCTTCAATTCCCTAATCTTCTGTGCTTTGAAACGCCCAGGGAATGGTAGTGGAGGCTTGTAAGCAGGAGGAATGTACTTAGCAGGCTTGACAGCTTCGGAGTCTTCAGCTCGATCGACCACTCGAGCATGCACTCGATCGAGTGTGTGGTCGAGCTGCTGGTCGAGTTCTCCTGCGAGCTCCTGTTGCTTTGCACAGATGTCACTTGGGGCTTCAGTAACTAATGAATTCCCCCAAACTTGGACTTCACTGTCCTCAGTGACTTCTTCCTCTTGAAGTAGGATGGCTTTGGCTGTGAACTCCCTTGGATTTTGAACTGCTTTGCCAGGGAGTTGGTTGGGTTTTGGAGCTGAAGTAGATGCTATGTTACT
>NW_010921873.1:0-16899 GCF_000633955.1 Camelina sativa
AACCCGTTTTATCCTAAAACATGCTTAAACCGAGAAAACAGGCTAAACCGAAAGAAAACATTGATTTGAAGCAGTAAACAGCTATTTTACTCTTTCTAGGGTCAACATATGTAACATTCCAATTCATTTGACTAATTATAAGAGTTCAGGTTGAATTTGGAGTGTTTAGACACCACTTTTACCTATTTTATCCCGAAACAGGCTAAAACCGAGAAAACATTGATTCGAAGCAGTAAACTGCTTTGTTACTGTTTCTAACTTCAGAATGTGTGATAATATAATGCATTTGAGTAATTGTAAGAGTTCAGGATGAATTTGGAGCGTTTAGACAACCCTTAAACCCGTTTTATCTAAAAACAGGCTTAAACCGAGAAAACAGGCGAAAACCGAGAGAAAACATTGATTCGAAACAGTCAACAGCTATGTTAATTTTTCTAAGGTCAAAATATGCAACAATCCAATGCATTTGACTAATTATAAGATTTCGGGATGAATTTGGAGTGTTTAGACAACACTTAAACCCGTTTTATCTAAAAACAGGCTTAAACCGAGAAAACATTGATCATAAGCAGTAAACAGCGTTGTTACTGTTTCTAGGGTAAGAATGTGTGACATTCCAATGAATTTGCCTAATTTTAAGAGTTCGGGATGAATTTGGAGTGTTTAGACAACACTTAAACATGTTTTATCCCAAAATATGCTTAAACCGAGAAAACGGGCTAAAAACGAGAGAAAACATTGATTTGAAGCAGTAAACAGCTATGTTATTATTTCTAGGGTCAATATATGTACCAATCCAATTCATTTGACTAATTATAAGAGTTCGGGTTGAATTTGGAGTGTTTAGACACCACTTTTACCCATTTTGTCCTAAAACATACTAAAACCGAGAAAACATTGATTCGAAGCAGTCAACAGCTTTGTTACTGTTTCTAGTGTCAGAATGTGTGACATTCCAATGCATTTGACTAATTATAAGAGTTCGGGTTGAATTTGGAGTGTTTAGACACCACTTTTACCCATTTTGTCTCGAAACAGGCTAAAACCGAGAGAAAACATTGATTTGAAGCAGTGAAAAGCTATGTTACTCTTTCTAGGGTCGAAATATGTGACATTCCAATGCATTTGACTAATTATAGGAGTTCTGGTTGAATTTGGAGTGTTTGGACACCACTTTTACCCATTTTGTTCCGAAACAGGCTAAAACCAAGAAAACATCGATTTGAAGCAGTAAACAGCTTTGTTACTGTTTATATGGTCAGAATGTGTGACAATCCAATGAGTTTGATTAATATTAAGAGTTCGGGATGAATTTGGAGTGTTTAGACAACACTTTGTTAGACTTAAGCGGAAGTAAAGTGATAGAAATGAAGAGAGAATCGACAAAGAGAATTATATTCCATAAGTGTTGTTGTTACAATGTAGTCTAATGTATTTAAATATCAAGGGAGACTAGGGTTTTCCCTTCTACACTCGACCACTTGGTGATAGGGACATAAAGAGAGAGAATAACCAGATCCCAATGGTGAAAGTGACTTGTCTTGGTCTCCGAACGTGAAGCAACCCATGACCTTATCCATTAACGGCTAGAAGAAGACTTCGAGATCCTTCTCTTGGGCTTTCACATATGGTAAGGCCTCATCTCTACTCCATACGTCGATAGTAGTCGGCCTTATTGGACACACGTACGGACGACTGTACGGACGACCGTACGGACATAGCTAGAACACGATCAATATATGGACATAGCTAGAACATGATCAATACTCCCCCTCAAGCTTAGCCTTATGAAATGGCTAAGCTTGGAACCCATGAAGCATCACCTCATTAAAAACCTTAACATAGAAAACCTCATGGGACAAAGAGTGTGATGTCCATGTGTTAGAGAAGTCGATCATGGGCGAGTGAGGTTTACAAGTCCAAGTTTACTATGGATGTGTGCGCAAACCTTTGGACATGCAGCCTTAGTGAATATATCGGCCAGTTGATCCTCACTCAGATTGTGGCACGAAAGTGTTATCCCCTCTTCAATCTTCTCTCGAACTTTGTGGCAATCTACTTCAATGTGCTTAGTTCTCTCATGGAAGACTGAGTTGGTTGCGATGTGAATAGCCGCTTCATTGTCGCAGTGCATGATGATTGGCTTCTTTGACTCGATACCAAGATCCTTGAGGAGTGCCTTTAGCCATGTTAGTTCGTTGGTGAGCTTCCTCATAGCTCTATACTCGGCTTCAGCACTCGAACACGACACCACCTTTTGTTTCTTGGATTTCCATGTGACCAGATTCCCACCAATGAACGTGCAGTACCCCGTGGTTGAGCGTCTATCTAATGTATCGTCGGCGTAGTCTGCATCACAGTAGCCCACGATCTCGGTATTGGAGTTCTTTCCCATCCATATACCTTGGCCTGGACTTCCTTTGAGATAGCCTAGGATCCTTTCCACCATGCTCCAATGGTATTTGGTTGGCGCCTTCATGAATTGGATTACCTGGTTCACAGCATAACATAGATCAGGTCGTGTGATAGTAAGGTAAATAAACTTACCTACAAGGCGCCCATATCGCGTCACATTATCATATGGTGCGTCCAATGGATCAGACGGGGCTTCTTGTCCGATGGTCCTCTTGTGCGCTTCCTTTCGCTTGGCCTGGTAGTCATCTTCAAGTGGTGTAGGGGCCGGTTTTACCCAAGTTTGCCTGTCTCACTTTAAAGATCAAGAGCGTATTTTCTTTGAGACAAAAATAATCCCTCCGAGGAGCGATATATTTCAATGCCAAGAAAATATTTCAGCTCACCAAGGTCTTTAATATCAAATTGAGAATGAAGAAAGGCTTTAGTTTCCTTAATACCGTCCTTATCATCACCAGAGACAATAATATCATCAACATAGATAAGGACCACCACGAGACCACCGGTGGTGCGGCGAGAGAAAAGAGTATGATCAGCTTCAGAGCGACGAAAACCATTACTCCAAAGAGTGGAGCTGAGCTTGTGATACCAGGCACGTGGAGACTGTTTCAGGCCATAGATGGCCTTGTGTAGACGGAGAACCTTGCCGGGAGCGACTATGTCCTCTAGGCCAGGAGGTGGACGCATGTACACTTCATCCTCAAGCTCCCCCTGAAGAATGGCGTTCTTGACATCCATTTTCCAAAGATCCCAAGACAAATTGGTGGCCAAAGAGAGGACAACTCAAACAGTGTGAAGTTTGGCGACCGGAGCAAAGGTGTCCGTGTAGTCGGTGCCATACGTTTGAGTGAACCCCCGAGCCACCAGGCGAGCTTTGTGACGCTCAATATCACCGTTACTCAAAAATTTGATAGTAAAGACCCATTTAGAACTGACAACCTTCTTTCCTTTAGGTAGGTCTGCTTCGTCCCATGTATGGTTCCGGACCATAGCGCCAATTTCATCCGCCACAGAATCAACCCACACTTGGTGTTCTTTTGCTTCATCGTACGTCTGAAGAATGAAATGGTCATCAAGTTTGCCTAGGAAGGCCGCATGATCAGGAGGGAACAGGGCAAGTGAACAAACAGCCTGAATTGGATGAGCGACCGCTTGATTGTTGAAGTAGACGCGCTTATTTTTCCAAGTAGATGGGTGAAACTTGAGGTGTTCACTTCTCCGAGGTAAAGATGTTGGCTGTGGATCAGTGATTGTGGCCTCATGGTCGTTTGTTGGGGCCAGCTAATATTCTGGTGTCGTGGTGGGTACATCGGTTATTGGTACAGGTTCAGATGCAAAAATGTCCTCCATTGGTTGAGATGGAACATCCTCATGAACATCAATGTTCCCTGGTTGGGATTCACTAGGAGCCGATGAAGAGGCTGGGGAGAACTGCGTCAGATCAGGAGGTGTAGTGAGACCTAAGTGATTGAGAAGAAAGCGTAAGTTGGTGGCCCGGTCCGAAGGCGAGTAAGATAGGTCCTTCAAGCTTTCCCAATCTTTCTTTTCATAGTAACCTTGACCTTCAAGGAATTTCACATCCCTAAAGATAAGAGTACGGCCAGTGGAGGGGTCATAGCACTTATACCCCTTTTGGTTTGACGAGTAGCCTATAAACATGGACCTAGTGCTCTTGGCGTCGAGCTTACTCCTTTGTTCACCTGGGCTAAGAACAAAACATACGCAACCAAATACGCGTAAGTGCGTAAGAGAGGGTTTAACCTTGTTCAGTAACTCATATGGAGACAGGTCTTGTAAGACTTTTGTTGGTGTCCTATTGATTAAATAACATGTCATCATCACGGCATCGCCCCAAAACCGTTTGGTGACATTGGTATGGAACATCATCGATCTTGCCACCTACATGAGATGTCGATTTTTTCTTTCAGCTACACTATTTTGTTGGGGCGTGTAGGGACAACTTGTTTGTTGGAGTATGCCATGCTTTGCTAAATGTTCTTTGAGTTTGTGACTTGTGTATTTCCTCTATTATCTGATCTTAGTACCTTTATTTTAGCATTAAAGTGATTAGTCACATAATTCTGAAAGTTAACAAAGGCATCATAGACTCTATCTTTGGAAGGTAACAATGTAAGCCATGTGTACTTAGATTTTTCATCAATAAAAGTCACAAAATATTTGTTATTATCTCTAGATAGACAAGGAGAAGTCCACACATCAGAATGCACTAAATCAAAGCAATGTTCATAGATAGTAGTAGATTTAGGGAAAATAGACTTGCAATGTTTTCCAAGAATACAAGACTCACAACTTGAATTATCAAAGGAAACATTAGGCAACATTAATTCAAATGCTCTAGAGTGAGGATGGCCTAGTCTAGCATGCCACACATCACTAGAAATACTACTAAGACTCGATATAAGCGAAAATAATGTAGGTGAATTTGATGAAGCATTCTCTAGGACATAGAGATCTCCTCTAGCATCTCCTTTCCCAAGAATCTTGCCAGTCTCAATATCCTGAAAATGTACACTATTAGGTNTCATCAATAAAAGTCACAAAATATTTGTTATTATCTCTAGATAGACAAGGAGAAGTCCACACTTCAGAATGCACTAAATCAAAGCAATGTTCATAGATAGTAGTAGATTTAGGGAAAATAGACTTGCAATGTTTTCCAAGAATACAAGACTCACAACTTGAATTATCAAAGGAAACATTAGGCAACATTAATTCAAATGCTCTAGAGTGAGGATGGCCTAGTCTAGCATGCCACACATCACTAGAAATACTACTTAGACTCGATATACGCGAAAATAATGTAGGTGAATTTGATGAAGCATTCTCTAGGACATAGAGATCTCCTCTAGCATCTCCTTTCCCAAGAATCTTGCCAGTCTCAATATCCTGAAAATGTACACTATTAGGTGCAAAGATAGTATAACAGATTAAATCAGTAGTTGCTCTTTTAAGTGATAAGAGATTAGAGGTAAAATTAGGCATAAAGAAAGCTTTTGAGTTCTTATCAAACAGTTTCAATTCTCTTATTTCTTTAACTGGTATGCAATCCCCATTAGCAATAATAACATTACCTGGGGCAGGTTTTATGTTGTGTATGAGACTAGGATTACTTATCATGTGGTGAGAAGCCCCTGAATCAACAACAAGAGATTTACTAGGTTTTGAAGCAAAGAAGGAGGTACCGGATTCCTTTAGTGCGTTGATGGATCTGATAAGAGCCTCCAAGTCAGATTTCCTCACAAGATCTCCATAGGAGGCTGCCATGGCCGTAGCTGCTGCGCCTCCTTGGTTCATAGGACCGGTACTGTGACCACTCGCCCCTTCTTGCGAGAGATTTGCCTTGAACTTCGCCGGCTTAAGATGAGGGTGAAGGATCCAACATTTGTCCTTCACATGACCCCTTTTCTTACAGTGGTCGTACACCACCACTTTCCTGTCCTCATGCTTGTAGACTCCTTTGTTGGTGGTGAGTAGCTCCTCCTTGCCACTAAAGAGACCAAGCAAGCCTTGTTCTTTCTGAACTTGAGAGCACACATCTTCGAGTGTTGGGAGCTTATCACCTCTAAGTATGTGTTTAAGAGGTCGTTGAATACCGGATTGAGAGTTAGTAGGAGGCCAAAGACCTTATCTTGCTCTTTTCTCTCATTCATAGCCGGATCGATGGTGCTTGGTCGGAGCATCTCTAGTTCGGCCCATAAGGACCTAAACTTCCCAAAGTGCTTCGTGAACTCCAAGTCTTCTTGGTGGAGACCGTTGATAGCCTTCTTGACTTCAAATACTCGATTCAAGTTGGTTACGTTCCCATAAACGTTCGCAAGTGTCTCCCACAACTCCTTGGCCGTCTCACAATACGAGTATTCTTCAAGGATAGGAGCATCCAGCGAGTTTTGAAGAATGGCAAGCACGGTCTGATCTTCTTGGAACCACTTGACTTCCCTCTCAAGATCAGCCTCCTTGTCTTCTTCCTTTTCTTCTTGTCCTCGGCCACTAAGTGCGGTCTTTGTGGTTCGTTTCCACAATAAGTAGTTTGAGCCCTTTAGTACTACCGGAGTTACAATAGGCTTTGTGGTGTCCATAGCGGGGAGTTTATAAGCGAGTGAGTGTAGAGAGTGTAATGAGTATCTAGAGATTAGGAATAGAGTATCGTGAGGATAAAGTAGAATAGACTTAAGAAGAGGAAGTTTAGAGTGTCATAGATCGAGAAACTTGCTCTGATACCATGTTAGACTTAAGCGGAAGTAAAGTGATAGAAATGAAGAGAGAATCGACAAAGAGAATTATATTCCATAAGTGTTGTTGTTACAATGTAGTCTAATGTCTTTAAATATCAAGGGAGACTAGGGTTTTCCCTTCTACACTCGACAACTTGGTGATAGGGACATAAAGAGAGAGAATAAGCAGATCCCAATGGTGAAAGTGACTTGTCTTGGTCTCCCCACGTGAAGCAACCCATGACCTTATCCATTAACGACTACAAGAAGACTTCGAGATCCTTCTCTTGGGCTTTCACATATGGTAAGGCCTCATCTCTACTCCATACGTCGATAGTAGTCTGCCTTATTTGACACACGTACGGAAGACTGTACGGACGACCATACGGACATAGCTAGAAGACGATCAATATAAGGACATAGCTAGAACATGATCAGTACACTTAAACCCGTTTTGCCCCAAAACAGGCTTAAACAAAGAAAACAGGCTAAAACTGATTTGAAGCAGTAAACATCTTTGTTACTGTTCTAGGGTCATAATGTGTGACAATCCAATGCATTTGGCTAATTGTAAGATTTCAGGATGAATTTGGAGTGTTTAGACACCACTTTTACCCATTTTATCCCGAAACAGGCTAAAACCGAGAGAAAACATTGATTCGAAATATGTGACATTCCAATGCATTTGACTAATTATAAGAGTTCGGATTGAATTTGGAGTGTTTAGACACCACTTTTACCCATTTTATCCCGAAACAGGCTAAAACCGAGAGAAAACATTGATTCGAAATATGTGACATTCCAATGCATTTGACTAATTATAAGAGTTCGGATTGAATTTGGAGTGTTTAGACACCACTTTTACCCATTTTATCCCGAAACAGGCTAAAACCGAGAGAAAACATTGATTCGAAATATGTGACATTCCAATGCATTTGACTAATTATAAGAGTTCGGATTGAATTTGGAGTGTTTAGACACCACTTTTACCCATTTTATCCCGAAACAGGCTAAAACCGAGAGAAAACATTGATTCGAAATATGTGACATTCCAATGCATTTGACTAATTATAAGAGTTCGGATTGAATTTGGAGTGTTTAGACACCACTTTTACCCATTTTATCCCGAAACAGGCTAAAACCGAGAGAAAACATTGATTCGAAATATGTGACATTCCAATGCATTTGACTAATTATAAGAGTTCGGATTGAATTTGGAGTGTTTAGACACCACTTTTACCCATTTTATCCCGAAACAGGCTAAAACCGAGAGAAAACATTGATTCGAAATATGTGACATTCCAATGCATTTGACTAATTATAAGAGTTCGGATTGAATTTGGAGTGTTTAGACACCACTTTTACCCATTTTATCCCGAAACAGGCTAAAACCGAGAGAAAACATTGATTCGAAATATGTGACATTCCAATGCATTTGACTAATTATAAGAGTTCGGATTGAATTTGGAGTGTTTAGACACCACTTTTACCCATTTTATCCCGAAACAGGCTAAAACCGAGAGAAAACATTGATTCGAAATATGTGACATTCCAATGCATTTGACTAATTATAAGAGTTCGGATTGAATTTGGAGTGTTTAGACACCACTTTTACCCATTTTATCCCGAAACAGGCTAAAACCGAGAGAAAACATTGATTCGAAATATGTGACATTCCAATGCATTTGACTAATTATAAGAGTTCGGATTGAATTTGGAGTGTTTAGACACCACTTTTACCCATTTTATCCCGAAACAGGCTAAAACCGAGAGAAAACATTGATTCGAAATATGTGACATTCCAATGCATTTGACTAATTATAAGAGTTCGGATTGAATTTGGAGTGTTTAGACACCACTTTTACCCATTTTATCCCGAAACAGGCTAAAACCGAGAGAAAACATTGATTCGAAATATGTGACATTCCAATGCATTTGACTAATTATAAGAGTTCGGATTGAATTTGGAGTGTTTAGACACCACTTTTACCCATTTTATCCCGAAACAGGCTAAAACCGAGAGAAAACATTGATTCGAAATATGTGACATTCCAATGCATTTGACTAATTATAAGAGTTCGGATTGAATTTGGAGTGTTTAGACACCACTTTTACCCATTTTATCCCGAAACAGGCTAAAACCGAGAGAAAACATTGATTCGAAATATGTGACATTCCAATGCATTTGACTAATTATAAGAGTTCGGATTGAATTTGGAGTGTTTAGACACCACTTTTACCCATTTTATCCCGAAACAGGCTAAAACCGAGAGAAAACATTGATTCGAAATATGTGACATTCCAATGCATTTGACTAATTATAAGAGTTCGGATTGAATTTGGAGTGTTTAGACACCACTTTTACCCATTTTATCCCGAAACAGGCTAAAACCGAGAGAAAACATTGATTCGAAATATGTGACATTCCAATGCATTTGACTAATTATAAGAGTTCGGATTGAATTTGGAGTGTTTAGACACCACTTTTACCCATTTTATCCCGAAACAGGCTAAAACCGAGAGAAAACATTGATTCGAAATATGTGACATTCCAATGCATTTGACTAATTATAAGAGTTCGGATTGAATTTGGAGTGTTTAGACACCACTTTTACCCATTTTATCCCGAAACAGGCTAAAACCGAGAGAAAACATTGATTCGAAATATGTGACATTCCAATGCATTTGACTAATTATAAGAGTTCGGATTGAATTTGGAGTGTTTAGACACCACTTTTACCCATTTTATCCCGAAACAGGCTAAAACCGAGAGAAAACATTGATTCGAAATATGTGACATTCCAATGCATTTGACTAATTATAAGAGTTCGGATTGAATTTGGAGTGTTTAGACACCACTTTTACCCATTTTATCCCGAAACAGGCTAAAACCGAGAGAAAACATTGATTCGAAATATGTGACATTCCAATGCATTTGACTAATTATAAGAGTTCGGATTGAATTTGGAGTGTTTAGACACCACTTTTACCCATTTTATCCCGAAACAGGCTAAAACCGAGAGAAAACATTGATTCGAAATATGTGACATTCCAATGCATTTGACTAATTATAAGAGTTCGGATTGAATTTGGAGTGTTTAGACACCACTTTTACCCATTTTATCCCGAAACAGGCTAAAACCGAGAAAACATTTATTCGAAGCAGTAAACAGCTTTGTTACTGTTTCCATGGTCAGAATGCGTGACAATATAATGCATTTGACTAACTGTAAGACTTCGGGATGAATTTAGGGTGTTTAGACAACACTTAAACCCGTTTTATCTATAAACAGGCTTAAACCGAGCAAAAAGGCTAAAACCGAGAGAAAACATTAATTCGAAGCATTAAACAGCTATGTTACTCTTTCTAGGGTCAAAATATGTAACAATCCAATGCATTTGACTAATTATAAGAGTTCGGGTTGAATTTGGAGTGTTTAGACACCACTTTTCCCCATTTTGTCCCGAAACAGGCTAAAACCGAGAAAACATTGATTCGAAGCAGTAAACAGCTATGTTACTCTTTCTAGGGTCAAAATATGTAACAATCCAATGCATTTGACTAATTATAAGAGTTCGGGTTGAATTTGGAGTGTTTAGACACCACTTTTCCCCATTTTGTCCCGAAACAGGCTAAAACCGAGAAAACATTGATTCGAAGCAGTAAACAGCTATGTTACTCTTTCTAGGGTCAAAATATGTAACAATCCAATGCATTTGACTAATTATAAGAGTTCGGGTTGAATTTGGAGTGTTTAGACACCACTTTTCCCCATTTTGTCCCGAAACAGGCTAAAACCGAGAAAACATTGATTCGAAGCAGTAAACAGCTATGTTACTCTTTCTAGGGTCAAAATATGTAACAATCCAATGCATTTGACTAATTATAAGAGTTCGGGTTGAATTTGGAGTGTTTAGACACCACTTTTCCCCATTTTGTCCCGAAACAGGCTAAAACCGAGAAAACATTGATTCGAAGCAGTAAACAGCTATGTTACTCTTTCTAGGGTCAAAATATGTAACAATCCAATGCATTTGACTAATTATAAGAGTTCGGGTTGAATTTGGAGTGTTTAGACACCACTTTTCCCCATTTTGTCCCGAAACAGGCTAAAACCGAGAAAACATTGATTCGAAGCAGTAAACAGCTATGTTACTCTTTCTAGGGTCAAAATATGTAACAATCCAATGCATTTGACTAATTATAAGAGTTCGGGTTGAATTTGGAGTGTTTAGACACCACTTTTCCCCATTTTGTCCCGAAACAGGCTAAAACCGAGAAAACATTGATTCGAAGCAGTAAACAGCTATGTTACTCTTTCTAGGGTCAAAATATGTAACAATCCAATGCATTTGACTAATTATAAGAGTTCGGGTTGAATTTGGAGTGTTTAGACACCACTTTTCCCCATTTTGTCCCGAAACAGGCTAAAACCGAGAAAACATTGATTCGAAGCAGTAAACAGCTATGTTACTCTTTCTAGGGTCAAAATATGTAACAATCCAATGCATTTGACTAATTATAAGAGTTCGGGTTGAATTTGGAGTGTTTAGACACCACTTTTCCCCATTTTGTCCCGAAACAGGCTAAAACCGAGAAAACATTGATTCGAAGCAGTAAACAGCTATGTTACTCTTTCTAGGGTCAAAATATGTAACAATCCAATGCATTTGACTAATTATAAGAGTTCGGGTTGAATTTGGAGTGTTTAGACACCACTTTTCCCCATTTTGTCCCGAAACAGGCTAAAACCGAGAAAACATTGATTCGAAGCAGTAAACAGCTATGTTACTCTTTCTAGGGTCAAAATATGTAACAATCCAATGCATTTGACTAATTATAAGAGTTCGGGTTGAATTTGGAGTGTTTAGACACCACTTTTCCCCATTTTGTCCCGAAACAGGCTAAAACCGAGAAAACATTGATTCGAAGCAGTAAACAGCTATGTTACTCTTTCTAGGGTCAAAATATGTAACAATCCAATGCATTTGACTAATTATAAGAGTTCGGGTTGAATTTGGAGTGTTTAGACACCACTTTTCCCCATTTTGTCCCGAAACAGGCTAAAACCGAGAAAACATTGATTCGAAGCAGTAAACAGCTATGTTACTCTTTCTAGGGTCAAAATATGTAACAATCCAATGCATTTGACTAATTATAAGAGTTCGGGTTGAATTTGGAGTGTTTAGACACCACTTTTCCCCATTTTGTCCCGAAACAGGCTAAAACCGAGAAAACATTGATTCGAAGCAGTAAACAGCTATGTTACTCTTTCTAGGGTCAAAATATGTAACAATCCAATGCATTTGACTAATTATAAGAGTTCGGGTTGAATTTGGAGTGTTTAGACACCACTTTTCCCCATTTTGTCCCGAAACAGGCTAAAACCGAGAAAACATTGATTCGAAGCAGTAAACAGCTATGTTACTCTTTCTAGGGTCAAAATATGTAACAATCCAATGCATTTGACTAATTATAAGAGTTCGGGTTGAATTTGGAGTGTTTAGACACCACTTTTCCCCATTTTGTCCCGAAACAGGCTAAAACCGAGAAAACATTGATTCGAAGCAGTAAACAGCTTTGTTACAGTTATAGGGTCATAATGTGTGACAATCGTATGCATTTTACTAATTGTAAGAGTTCAGGATGAATTTGTAGTGTTTACACAACACTTAAACCCATTTTATCTAGAAACAGGCTTAAACCGAGAAAACAGGCGAAAACCGAGAAAACATTGTTTCGAAGCAGTTAACAGGTTTGTTACTGTTTCTAGGGACAGAAGGTGTGATAATCCAATGTATTTGAAAAATTGTAGGAGTTCGGGATGAATTTGGAGTGTTTAGACAACACTTAAACCCGTTTTATCCCGAAACAGGCTTAAACCGAGAAAACAGGCTAAAACCGAGAGAAAACATTGATTCGAAGCAGTAAACAGCTATGTTACTCTTTCTAGGGTCAAAATATGTAACAATCCAATGCATTTGACTAATTATAAGAGTTCGGGTTGAATTTGGAGTGTTTAGACACCACTTTTACCCATTTTGTCCCGAAACAGGCTAAAACCGAGAAAACATTGATTCTAAGCAGTAAACAGCTTTGTTACTGTTTCTAGGGTCAGAATGTGTGACAATCCAATGCATTTGACTAATTGTAAGAGTTCGGGATGAATTTGGAGTGTTTAGACAACACTTAAACCCGTTTTATCCCAAAACAGGCTTAAACCGAGAAAACAGGCTAAAACCGAGAGAAAACATTGATTCGAAGCAGTAAACAGCTATGTTACTCTTTCTAGGGTCAAAATATGTAACAATCCAATGCATTTGACTAATTATAAGAGTTCGGGTTGAATTTGGAGTGTTTAGACACCACTTTTACCCATTTTGTCCCGAAACAGGCTAAAACCGAGAAAACATTGATTCTAAGCAGTAAACAGCTTTGTTACTGTTTCTAGGGTCAGAATGTGTGACAATCCAATGCATTTGACTAATTGTAAGAGTTCGGGATGAATTTGGAGTGTTTAGACAACACTTAAACCCGTTTTATCCCAAAACAGGCTTAAACCGAGAAAACAGGCTAAAACCGAGAGAAAACATTGATTCGAAGCAGTAAACAGCTATGTTACTCTTTCTAGGGTCAAAATATGTAACAATCCAATGCATTTGACTAATTATAAGAGTTCGGGTTGAATTTGGAGTGTTTAGACACCACTTTTACCCATTTTGTCCCGAAACAGGCTAAAACCGAGAAAACATTGATTCTAAGCAGTAAACAGCTTTGTTACTGTTTCTAGGGTCAGAATGTGTGACAATCCAATGCATTTGACTAATTGTAAGAGTTCGGGATGAATTTGGAGTGTTTAGACAACACTTAAACCCGTTTTATCCCAAAACAGGCTTAAACCGAGAAAACAGGCTAAAACCGAGAGAAAACATTGATTCGAAGCAGTAAACAGCTATGTTACTCTTTCTAGGGTCAAAATATGTAACAATCCAATGCATTTGACTAATTATAAGAGTTCGGGTTGAATTTGGAGTGTTTAGACACCACTTTTACCCATTTTGTCCCGAAACAGGCTAAAACCGAGAAAACATTGATTCTAAGCAGTAAACAGCTTTGTTACTGTTTCTAGGGTCAGAATGTGTGACAATCCAATGCATTTGACTAATTGTAAGAGTTCGGGATGAATTTGGAGTGTTTAGACAACACTTAAACCCGTTTTATCCCAAAACAGGCTTAAACCGAGAAAACAGGCTAAAACCGAGAGAAAACATTGATTCGAAGCAGTAAACAGCTATGTTACTCTTTCTAGGGTCAAAATATGTAACAATCCAATGCATTTGACTAATTATAAGAGTTCGGGTTGAATTTGGAGTGTTTAGACACCACTTTTACCCATTTTGTCCCGAAACAGGCTAAAACCGAGAAAACATTGATTCTAAGCAGTAAACAGCTTTGTTACTGTTTCTAGGGTCAGAATGTGTGACAATCCAATGCATTTGACTAATTGTAAGAGTTCGGGATGAATTTGGAGTGTTTAGACAACACTTAAACCCGTTTTATCCCAAAACAGGCTTAAACCGAGAAAACAGGCTAAAACCGAGAGAAAACATTGATTCGAAGCAGTAAACAGCTATGTTACTCTTTCTAGGGTCAAAATATGTAACAATCCAATGCATTTGACTAATTATAAGAGTTCGGGTTGAATTTGGAGTGTTTAGACACCACTTTTACCCATTTTGTCCCGAAACAGGCTAAAACCGAGAAAACATTGATTCTAAGCAGTAAACAGCTTTGTTACTGTTTCTAGGGTCAGAATGTGTGACAATCCAATGCATTTGACTAATTGTAAGAGTTCGGGATGAATTTGGAGTGTTTAGACAACACTTAAACCCGTTTTATCCCAAAACAGGCTTAAACCGAGAAAACAGGCTAAAACCGAGAGAAAACATTGATTCGAAGCAGTAAACAGCTATGTTACTCTTTCTAGGGTCAAAATATGTAACAATCCAATGCATTTGACTAATTATAAGAGTTCGGGTTGAATTTGGAGTGTTTAGACACCACTTTTACCCATTTTGTCCCGAAACAGGCTAAAACCGAGAAAACATTGATTCTAAGCAGTAAACAGCTTTGTTACTGTTTCTAGGGTCAGAATGTGTGACAATCCAATGCATTTGACTAATTGTAAGAGTTCGGGATGAATTTGGAGTGTTTAGACAACACTTAAACCCGTTTTATCCCAAAACAGGCTTAAACCGAGAAAACAGGCTAAAACCGAGAGAAAACATTGATTCGAAGCAGTAAACAGCTATGTTACTCTTTCTAGGGTCAAAATATGTAACAATCCAATGCATTTGACTAATTATAAGAGTTCGGGTTGAATTTGGAGTGTTTAGACACCACTTTTACCCATTTTGTCCCGAAACAGGCTAAAACCGAGAAAACATTGATTCTAAGCAGTAAACAGCTTTGTTACTGTTTCTAGGGTCAGAATGTGTGACAATCCAATGCATTTGACTAATTGTAAGAGTTCGGGATGAATTTGGAGTGTTTAGACAACACTTAAACCCGTTTTATCCCAAAACAGGCTTAAACCGAGAAAACAGGCTAAAACCGAGAGAAAACATTGATTCGAAGCAGTAAACAGCTATGTTACTCTTTCTAGGGTCAAAATATGTAACAATCCAATGCATTTGACTAATTATAAGAGTTCGGGTTGAATTTGGAGTGTTTAGACACCACTTTTACCCATTTTGTCCCGAAACAGGCTAAAACCGAGAAAACATTGATTCTAAGCAGTAAACAGCTTTGTTACTGTTTCTAGGGTCAGAATGTGTGACAATCCAATGCATTTGACTAATTGTAAGAGTTCGGGATGAATTTGGAGTGTTTAGACAACACTTAAACCCGTTTTATCCCAAAACAGGCTTAAACCGAGAAAACAGGCTAAAACCGAGAGAAAACATTGATTCGAAGCAGTAAACAGCTATGTTACTCTTTCTAGGGTCAAAATATGTAACAATCCAATGCATTTGACTAATTATAAGAGTTCGGGTTGAATTTGGAGTGTTTAGACACCACTTTTACCCATTTTGTCCCGAAACAGGCTAAAACCGAGAAAACATTGATTCTAAGCAGTAAACAGCTTTGTTACTGTTTCTAGGGTCAGAATGTGTGACAATCCAATGCATTTGACTAATTGTAAGAGTTCGGGATGAATTTGGAGTGTTTAGACAACACTTAAACCCGTTTTATCCCAAAACAGGCTTAAACCGAGAAAACAGGCTAAAACCGAGAGAAAACATTGATTCGAAGCAGTACACAGCTATGTTACTCTTTCTAGGGTCAAAATATGTAACAATCCAATTCATTTGACTAATTATAAGAGTTCGGGTTGAATTTGGAGTGTTTAGACACCACTTTTACCCATTTTATCCTGAAACAGGCTAAAACCGAGAAAACATTGATTCGAAGCACTAAACAGCTTTGTTACTGTTTCCATGGTCAGAATGTGTGACAATATAATGCATTTGACTAATTGTAAGAGTTCGGGATGAATTTGGAGTGTTTAGACAACACTTAAACCCGTTTTATCTAGAAACAAGCTTAAACCGAGAAAACAGGCGAAAACCGAGAAAAAACATTGATTCGAAGCAGTAAAAAGCTATGTTACTTTTTCTAGGGTCAAAATATGTAACAATCCAATGCACTTTACTAATTATAAGATTTCGGGTTGAATTTGGCGTGTTTAGATACCACTTTTACCCATTTTGTCCCGAAACAGGCTAAAACCGAGAAAACATTGTTTCGAAGCAGTAAACCGGTTTGTTACTGTTTCTAGGGACAGAATGTGTGACAATCCAATGTATATGAAAAATTGTAGGAGTTCGGGATGAATTTGGAATGTTTAGACAACACCTAAACCCGTCTTATCCCAAAACAGGCTTAAACCGAGAAAACATGCTAAAACCAAGAGAAAACATTGATTCAAAGCAGTAAACAGCTATGTTACTCTTTCTAGGGTCAAAATATGTAGCATTCCAATTTATTTGACTAATTATAAGAGTTCGGGTTGAATTTGGAGTGTTTAGACACCACTTTTACCCATTTTATCCCGAAACAGGCTAAAACCGAGAAAACATTGATTCGAAGCAGTGAACAGCTTTGTTACTGTTTCCATGGTCAGAATGTGTGACAATATAATGCATTTGACTAATTGTAAGAGTTTGGGATGAATTTGGAGTGTTTAGACAA
>NW_010921873.1:19178-19637 GCF_000633955.1 Camelina sativa
TTTTAGATTTTGTACTTGTTTGAGAGAGAAAGACTAGATTCTTATATTTTGTTTGTTTCATAACTTTCAAAGTATTAAGATTTCGAGTTTTATTCCTTCATCAATATTGTAGATCTCTGTTTCATCTTTCTAATGATGCAAGTTTCATTATTTTCTGGGTTTTTGACATATTTCACCATGTGTTCTTGTGAGTAGTTTGTTTAGGACCTTGAGGATGGGTTAGGCTAGGTTGATCTTGTGGTTTGTTTGATTTGGTCAAGCTTGATTGTTGTAGATCTCTTCTAGGCTAGATGATCTTAATGCTGATCCTATATCTGAGAAGGTAGGGTTTGAACACTCCGTTTTAGCCTGTTTCGGGACAAAATGGGTAAAATTGGTGTGATGCTAAGATCCTTGAAATCAAACCCTACCTTCATTTTCCAGTCGACTTGACCTCCTACTTGAGCCTGTGCTCAGTCG
>NW_010921874.1:0-5960 GCF_000633955.1 Camelina sativa
TTCAAATCAATGTTTTCTCTCGGTTTTAGCCTATTTTCTCGGTTTAAACCTGTTTTGAGATAAAACGGGTTTAAGAGTTGTCTAAACACTCCAAATTCATCCCGAAATCTTACAATTAGTTAAATGGATTGGAATGTCACACATTCTGTACCTAGAAGCTGTAACAAAGCTGTTTCCTGCTTAGAATCAACGTCTTCTCGGCTTTAGCCTGTTTCGGGACAAAATGGGTATAAGTGTTGTCCAAACAATCCAAATTTAACCCGAACTCTTATAATTAGTCAAATGCATAGGATTGTTACATATTTTGACCCTGAAAAGAGTAACATAGCTGTTTACTGCTTCAAATCAATGTTTCTCTCGGTTTTCGCCTGTTTTTTCAGTTTAAGCATGTTTTGGGACAAAACGGGTTTAAGTGTTGTCTAAACACTCCAAATTCAACCCAAACTCTTATAAATAGCCAAATGCATTGGATTGTCACATATTTTGACCCAAGAAAGAGTAATATATCTGTTTACTGCTTCGAATCAATGTTTTCTCTCGGTTTTAGCCTCTTTTCTTGGTTTAAGCCTCTTTTGGGATAAAACGGGTTTAAGTGTTGTCTAAACATTCCAAATTGAACCCAAACTGTTATAATCAGTCAAATGCATTGTATTGTTACATGTTTCGACCCTAGAAAGAGTAACACAGCTGTTTACTGCTTCAAATCAATGTTGTCTCTCGGTTTTAGCCTGTTTTCTCGGTTTAAGCATGTTTTGGGATAAAACGGGTTTAAAGTGTTGTCAAAAAATTCCAAATTCATCCCGAACTCTTAAAATTATTTAAATGGATTGGAATTTCACACATTCGAACCCTAGAAACTGTAGCAATGCTGTTTACTGCTTAGAATCAACGGTTTCTCGGCTTTAGCCTGTATCGGGACAAAATGGGAATAAGTGGTGTCCAAACAATCCAAATTCAACCCGAACTCTTATAATTAGTAAAATGCATTCGATTCTTACATATTTTGACCCTAAAATGAATATTATAGCTGTTTACTGCTTCAAATCAAAATTTCTCTCGGTTTTCGCCTGTTTTCTCGGTTTAATCCTGTTTTGGGATAAAACTGGTTTATGTGTTGTCTAAACACTCCAAATTCAACACAAACTCTTATAATCAGTCAAATGCATTGTTATGTTACATATTTTGACCCTAGAAAGAGTAACACAGCTGTTTACTGCTTTGAATCAATGTTTTCTCTCGGTTTTAGCCTGTTTTCTCGGTTTAAGCATGTTTTGGGATAAAACGGGTTTAAGTGTTGTCTAAACACTCCAAATTCAACACAAACTCTTATAATCAGTCAAATGCATTGTTCCTTTACATATTTTGACCCTAGAAAGAGTAACACAGCTGTTTACTGCTTTGAATCAATGTTTTCTCTCGGTTTTAGCCTGTTTTCTCGGTTTAAGCATGTTTTGGGATAAAACGAATTTAAGTTTTGTCAAAACACTCGAAATTGATCCCGAACTCTTTCAATTAGTTAAAGGGATTGGAATTTCTCACATTCTGACTCTAGAAACTGTAACAATGTTGTTTACTGCTTAGAATCAACGTTTTCTCGGCTTTAGCCTGTTTAGGGACAAACAATCAAAATTCAACCCGAACACTTATAATTAGTCAAGTGCATTAGATTGTTACATATTTTGACACTAAAAATAATAACATAGCTGTTTACTGCTTCAATTCAAAATTTCTCTCGGTTTTCGTCTGTTTTCTTGGTTTAAGCCTGTTTTGGGATAAAACTGGTTTAAGTGTTGTCTAAACACTTCAAATTCAACCCAAACTCTTATAAATAGCCAAATGCATTGGATTGTTACATATTTTTACCAATAAAGCGTAACATAGCTGTTTACTGCTTCGAATCAATGTTTTCTCTCGGTTTTAGCCTATTTTCTCGGTTTAAGCCTCTTTTGGGATAAAACGGGTTTAAGTGTTGTCTGAACACTCCAAATTCATCCCGAACTCTTACAATTAGTCAAATGCATTGGATTGTCACACATTATGACCCTAGAAACAGTAACAAAGCTATTTACTGCTTCGAATTAATGTTTTCTCGGTTTTACACTGTTTTGGGACAAAATGGGTAAAAGTTGTGTTTATACACTCCAAATTCAACCGAACTCTTATAATTAGTCAAATGCATAGGATTGTTACATATTTCGACCCTAAAAAGAGTAACATAGCTGTTTACTGCTTGAAATCAATGTTTCTCTCGGTTTTCGCCTGTTTTCTCGGTTTAAGCCTGATTTTTGGAACAAAACGGGTATGTGTTGTCTGAACACTCCAAATTCAACCCAAACTGTTATAATTAGTAAAATGCATTGTATTGTTACATATTTTGACCCTAGAAAGAGTAAAATAGCTGTTTACTGCTTCAAATCAAAGTTTTTATCGGTTTTAGCCTGTTTTCTCGGTTTAAGCATGTTTTGGGATAAAACGGGTTTAAGTATTGTCTAAACACTCCAAATTGAACCCAAACTGTTATAATCAGTCAAATGCACTGTATTGTTATATGTTTCGACCCTAGAAAGATTAACACAGCTGTTTACTGCTTCAAATCAATGTTGTCTCTCGGTTTTAGCCTGTTTTCTCGGTTTAAGCATGTTTTGGGATAAAACGGCTTTAAGTGTTTTATAAACAATCCAAATTCAACCGGAACTCTTATAATTAGTCAAATGCATTGGATTGTTACATATTTTGACCCTAAAAAGATTAACATAGCTGTTTACTGCTTCAAATCAATGTTTCTAACGGTTTTTGCCTGTTTTCTTGGTTTAAGCCTATTTTAGGATAAAACAGATTTAAGTGTTGTCTAAACACTCCAAATTCAACACAAACTCTTCTAATCAGTAAAATGCATTGTATTGTTACATGTTTTGACCCTAGAAAGAGTAACACAGCTGTTTACTGCTTCGAATCAACGTTTTCTCTCGGTTTTAGCCTGTTTTCTCGGTTGAAACATGTTTTGGGATAAAACCGGTTTAAGTGTTGGCAAAACATTCCAAATTCATCCCGAACTCTTACAATTATTTAAATGGATTGGAATTTCACACATTATAACCCTAGAAACTGTAGCAATGCTGTTTACTGCTTAGAATCAACGTTTTCTCGGCTTTAGCCTGTATAGGGACCAAATGGGAATAAGTGGTGTCCAAACAATCCAAATTCAACCCGAACTCTTATCATTAGTCAAATGCATTGGATTCTTACATATTTTGACCCTAGAAAGAGTAACATAGCTGTTTACTGCTTCAAATCATTGTTTCTCTCGGTTTTAGCTTGTTTTCTTGGTTTAAGGCTATTTTGGGATAAAACGGGTTTAAGTGTTGTCTAAACACTCCAAATTCAACACCAACTCTTATAATCAGTCAAATGCATTGTATTGTTACATGTTTTGAGCCTATAAAGAGTAACACAGCTGTTTAGTGCTTCAAATCAATGTTTTCTCTCGGGTTTAGCCTGTTTTCTCGGTTTAAACATGTTTTGGGAAAAAACGGGTTTAATTTTTGTCAAAACACTCGAAATTCTTCCCAAACTCTAACAATTAGTTAAAGGGATTGGAATTTCACACATTCTGACTCTAGAAACTGTAACAATTCTGTTTACTGCTTAGAATAAACGTTTTCTCGGCTTTAGCCTGTTTTGGGACAAAATGGGTAAAAGTTGTGTTTAAACACTCCAAATTCAACCTAAACTCCTATAAATAGCCAAATGCATTGGATTGTTACATATTTTGACCCAAGAAAGAGTAACATAGCTGTTTACTGCTTTGAATCAATGTTTTCTCGGTTTTAGCCTCTTTTGGGACAAAATGGGTAAAAGTTGTGTTTAAACACTCCAAATTCAACCTAAACTCCTATAAATAGCCAAATGCATTGGATTGTTACATATTTTGACCCAAGAAAGAGTAACATAGCTGTTTACTGCTTTGAATCAATGTTTTCTCGGTTTTAGCCTCTTTTGGGACAAAATGGGTAAAAGTTGTGTTTAAACACTCCAAATTCAACCTAAACTCCTATAAATAGCCAAATGCATTGGATTGTTACATATTTTGACCCAAGAAAGAGTAACATAGCTGTTTACTGCTTTGAATCAATGTTTTCTCGGTTTTAGCCTCTTTTGGGACAAAATGGGTAAAAGTTGTGTTTAAACACTCCAAATTCAACCTAAACTCCTATAAATAGCCAAATGCATTGGATTGTTACATATTTTGACCCAAGAAAGAGTAACATAGCTGTTTACTGCTTTGAATCAATGTTTTCTCGGTTTTAGCCTCTTTTGGGACAAAATGGGTAAAAGTTGTGTTTAAACACTCCAAATTCAACCTAAACTCCTATAAATAGCCAAATGCATTGGATTGTTACATATTTTGACCCAAGAAAGAGTAACATAGCTGTTTACTGCTTTGAATCAATGTTTTCTCGGTTTTAGCCTCTTTTGGGACAAAATGGGTAAAAGTTGTGTTTAAACACTCCAAATTCAACCTAAACTCCTATAAATAGCCAAATGCATTGGATTGTTACATATTTTGACCCAAGAAAGAGTAACATAGCTGTTTACTGCTTTGAATCAATGTTTTCTCTCGATTTTAGCCTATTTTCTTGGTTTAAGCCTGTTTTGGGATAAAACGGGTTTAAGAGTTGTCTAAACACTCCAAATTCATCGCGAAATTTTACAATTAGTTAAATGGATTGGAATGTCAGACATTCTGATCCTATAAGCTGTAGCAAAGCTGTTTACTGCTTAGAATCAGCGTTTTCTCGGCTTTAGCCTGTTTCGGGACAAAATGGGTATAAGTGGTGTCCAAACAATCCAAACTTATCCTGAACTCTTATAATTAGTCAAATGCATAGGATTGTTACATATTTTGACCCTAAAAAGTGTAATATAGCTGTTTACTGCTTCAAATCATTGTTTCTCTCGATTTTCGCCTGTTTTCTCGGTTTAAGCCTGTTTTGGGATAAAACGGGTTTAAGTGTTGTCTAAACACTCCAAATTGAACCCAAACTCTTATAATCAGTCAAATGCATTGTATTGTTACATGTTGGGATAAAACGGGTTTAATTTTTGTCTAAACACTCCAAATTCATCCCTAACTCTTACCATTAGTTAAAGGGATTGGAATTTCACACATTCTCACTCAAGAAACTGTAACAATCCTGTTTACTGCTTAGAATCAACATTTTCTCGGCTTTAGCTTGTTTTGGGACAAAATAGGTATAAGTGTGTCCAAACAATCAAAATTCAACCCGAACTATTATAATTAGTCAAGTGCATTGGATTGTTACATATTTTGACCCTAAAAAGAGTAACTGAAACTAGTATCTTTCTTGTGTGTGTGTGATGTGATTGAATGATATGATGATGAAAAATGGTGAAAGCAAGGTGTTTCAATTCCCCTTATGCAGTTGTAGTATATGAGGTGTCAATCCAATCTGAGTGTTTGCAAGCAATCAGGATGTGCATATATGTCTAAGTCAAGCCAAATATTAAGGATGTTTGTCACTAACAATCCTATGATGAAATGTAAAATGCAGAATGTAAAAGCTACTAGAACTAGGTGCTAAATGTAAATGAAACAGAATGATTATAACAGTTATGAAGCTAGAACAGAAATAGAAACTATGGTAATGAACTAATGCAAGGCAACTAATGAACAGGACACTAAGTAAATGCAACAGAAATGCAACTAGAATGAGACAAGAGATAAGACAGGACAACTACAAAGTATAAACGAAAGTTCTGGGGATGAACTCGAGCAAGCACTCGATCGAGTGTNTGAAACTAGTATCTTTCTTGTGTGTGTGTGATGTGATTGAATGATATGATGATGAAAAATGGTGAAAGCAAGGTGTTTCAATTCCCCTTATGCAGTTGTAGTATAAGAGGTGTCAATCCAATCTGAGTGTTTGCAAGCAATCAGG
>NW_010921874.1:7430-19424 GCF_000633955.1 Camelina sativa
AGATAAAGCAAAGATCTACAATATTGAAGAAGGAATCAAACACGAATTCTTAATATCTTGAAAGTTATGGAACCAACAAAATCCAAGAATCTTATGTTTTTCTCCTTCAAGGAAGTACAAGATCTAAAAATAAAAGTGCAAAAGGAATAATTCCAAAAAAGGTAAAACTAGGTTTTTGACTCTCTAAAAAGCTGGACTCTTTTGTGGCTGCTGGTACAAGGCCTTTAAATAGAAAAAGTAGTGGAAGTCCTAAAAATGCTAAAAGACAAAATAGCTAGGCGTCTCGGCCAACTCGACCCGGTGCTCGGTCGAGTGACCGGTCGAGTTGGCTCTTCTTATGCTCCTTCCACTCGGTCGAGTCCCTCTCTGCACACGGTCGAGTGTCTGGTCGAGTGGGCGGTCGAGTGGGACTCCGGACCTTGGTTCTTCAGCCTTAACTCTCTTTTCCTCTTTTCTTTTCTTTCTTTTTAAAACAACCAAATCCCAAACCCAACAATGAAATAACCTAGTCCTATCTAGTTTGGAAAATGCAAACTAGAACTACACAAGGCATTATTCTTGTCAGTTCAAACTTAACACTTTCTACCAAGCTCAATCCCAAAAAGGCCTCACACACTCAAGAATAAGCATGGCTTGAAAGAAGGGTTGGTTAAGGGTATTGGAAACTGATTTTAATGATTCAATCAGCTACTTGGATCAACAAGAGTGGTAAAAAGGAGAAAGATGATCCAAATATGTATATGGTATCCATGAGTTTAAAGCAATGCACAAACTGATAATTACAAGTCAATATTAGGTTCTTATAAATAGGAAATGGCATCAAATCACAACATGCTTCAATTTAGACCAAATGCAATGCAGGAATTCAAGGCTTGGTTCAATCTTATGCTTCTAACTACTCAACTAGCATCAAAGTACTATTAACTTGGGCATTGATCCTAGTTTAGTGAATTAAACAAGCTAACAAGGCAAAACTCATCATAGATCCCTAATGCAAATAATTAACAGTCCTACATGAAACATGCTAAACAAGATGCTATTATGCAATGCAAATACTAACATGATGATGCTAAAAATTTGAAATAAGAAAACAAAACACAACATCAAATGTTATCTCAAACCCTCCCTCAAACTTAAATCACACAGTCCTCTGTGTGAAAGAAATTTGTAAGAGGATTCAAGACCAAAAACAAAACACAATATGAAATGCTATGATATTTACAAGTGAAGGTGATAGTGGTACCTCAAGTATTGGAGAAGAAGCTGTCCACATCCTCATTCATGCTGTCAAATGTGTAGTTGGGGTCTGGTTGGTGACTTGGAGAAGGTGATTGGGGCAGCTCGACTATGCCAACCGACCGGGACTCGGTCGAGTACGTGCTCGAGTGGGGGGGGTCGAGCTGGACCGCGAGTGCCAAAACTCTGACCTTGCGGCTGGTAGAACTGGTGCAAGATTGCTGGATCCATGAAGTACTGGGATGGGAAGGGAGGGTAACCTGGATAGTATGGATAAGCAGTTGGAGCTGGGAAACCATAAGGTGTTCTGGGCTGGAACTCGGCCGAGTGCATTTGGGGTGCTCGGTCGAGTGGGTGCTCGAGTGACCCGGTCGAGTGCCTTGAAAATTGTTGTTCTCGGCTACTTGAACTCCTCTTCCTATGAATTGGCTCGTACATGGAGGCTCTAGCTGGTTCCACAGGGTTTTCAACTCTTGAAAGTGCTCTAGTTGAGCTACTCCTCCTCAAAGGGCTAGATGGTGTTGGTGAAGAATTTCCACTCTTCAACTCAGCAATCTCCTTCTTTAGGCTCTTGATGGACTTAGCCATATTGCCCACCTTCTTCTTTAGCTTATCAAACTTCTTCCCATGCCACTTGTTCCACCTTTGTAGGAGTGTCAACCTCTTGCTAGTCTCCCTCACTCCTCTACTATCTCTTGGGTTGGGCTCATAATCCTCAAAGTAAAACTGCTCCTCCCCATCAGCCATTTGCACATCTCCAGCTTCATCAACTCTACCTTGAACTATCCCATCAAACAAGAACTCATCAGCTGGCCAAAAGTCAATGTTTGCTCCTTCTTGAATGGTGGTGAGCTCTTGGTTAGGTAAGATCAACTATTTTTTCCCAACTGTTGGAAGCTGAAAGTTGAAAATGTGATTTTCTTGATGCATTTCCTTGGCCAATAAGAGAGTAGAGGTGAGGTAGCTTGAGTCAATCCATCTTGGCAAAACCTTCTCTCCTCTAAGTGTGATCTTGGCAGCTTGTAGTATTGGAGTGATGATGTCTCCAATGGCTAAGGCTCCTCTTGACCCTTTGTTTTGTAGCTTGCCTACCCAACTTCTCAAATATATCATGTGGTCAATGAGCACCATTGCAAGGTCAGTCTCCACAGTGGTCCCAAGAATGATGGTTCCATCTCTTGCCTTAAGGATGATTCCATTCAGAGTAATATCAATCATCTTAAACTCACCCTCATTGAGATTTCCAGTTTCCTTCCTAGCAAAGAAGGTGTTTGCTAAGGCCTTGTGGAAGTACCTTAGGACTGGGCTTCGTATCTTTGAACTCTTGGTCTTGGAGGATGAGTAAGTGATGTTGTCTTCAATGGTTTCCCAAACAGCAAAGAGCTCTTCTCTTGGTATCATTAAGCTCCTATTACTCCCAACTTCAAAGCCAAAGATATTGGCTATCTTCTTCATTGGAAGCTCATACTTCTTCCCCTTGATAGTAAAGGCAATATGACCAGCTCCCAACTCATCATCCTTCCTTGCATATGTGTGCAGCTTGACTGTGGCTAGAAACTCACAACTTTCTTCCTTGTAACCCTCCATGCAAAGCCTCATGAACTTGGTTAAGTTGCTCTTTTGAAAAAGATACTCCACATCTTCATCAATGGCTAGCTTCTCCATGGTGTCCTTGTGTGGATATCTAGTCCTCAGGAACTCCATTCTCATGAAGGCTTCATAAAGTTGCCTCTTTGTCAAACCACAAGATTCTGCTTCTCCATCATCCTCTCCCTCTTCTTCTTCATCTTCTTCTTCACCGTCACTCTCAACCTCCTCTTGTTCAATCTCAACTGCTGGCCTCTTCCCCTTGGCCTTGTTTCTCCTCATGAACTCAGTAAGAGTTGGCTCCCTTTCTTCTTCACTTTCATTTCTCTCAGGATCTTCCTCAACTGACTGATTTCTTGAACACGACATCTGACTCGATCGACCACTTGGAACACCACTCGGTCGAGTGCTTGCTCGAGTGGGGCGTCGAGTGGTTCTTCCAGCTTCTCTTCTTGATTGTANGTGGAGCGTCCATACCATTCAACTTTGAAATGGGAATCTTTGACCTGCTTTTTGCTGCCACTCGACCCCACACTCGACCAGCACGTGGTCGAGCTCCTTGACCAAAGTTTGAAAATTCAAATTTTTCTTCTTTTTCTTCCCTCCACTCGATCATTCTAGAGAAATAAGAATCGAGTGGGTCCTACTTCTTTGCCAACTCGGTCGAGTACCTCTCGTGGGCTGGTCGAGTGGGCTTGCGAATCTCCTTCCCCAAGTCCATATCTCTTCATACCCATCTACACTTTCATTAAAAGTCCTGCCCAACACAAACATAAAAGAAAACACATCAAAACTACTAAGAAAATAAAGCATATTTACAAAGGATACCTTAGGGACTTCCTCCCTAGTGAGCTTGTTTAGAGTCACTAAGCTTGACTTTGGTTGCCTTCTTAGGCTTTGTTTAGATACCAAGGAGGTGATGAAATCCTCCCTCACACTTCTTGATCACTGTGAGTCTGATCCTTGATCACCTCACCCTTAACACACAAACCATATTTCTTCTTGATTTTGAGCCTTGGTCTTGCTTTCCTCAAAGACCTCTTGTTTAGCTTGACTTGGAGATCCTTAACCATACCAGTCAACTCTTGAACTGACCTCTTAAGCTTTTCCACAGAATCTTCTTGAAGAGAGAGATTGTCCTTTGGAGTTGCCACTTCACTTAAACCTTCATGACCACCTTTGTCCTTGATAGTAAAAGGTTGATCATCAATGGTAGGAAGGTTGGTTGGGTTATAGATGTTAAACTTCATAACTATACCCTCAGAAATGTTCAAGGTCACAAGACCTTCCTTAACATCAATAACAGCTCCAACTGTGGCTAAGAATGGCCTCCCAAGGATGATAGGATCTTCAGGTTCCTTGTCCATCTCCAATACCACAAAATATGTATGAACCCTTGCTCTTCCTATCTTGACTGGAATATTCTCCAACTTGCCAACCACATCTCTGTTTGAACCATCAGCTAGGCATATATGAAGGTTGGTGGACTTGAAGTCAGTGTGCCCAAGCTTTTGTGCTATAGAATAGGGTATCACACTGATAGATGCTCCCAAGTCACATAAGCACTGGTTGTAGTGAAGATAGCTAAGTGTGCAAGGCAGATAGAATGGATCTGGATCCTAAAGCTTAATTGGGATGATAAATCCTCCAAGGTCTTCAAGATCCTTCTCATCTTGAGCTTGAGCCTTCTTCTTTAATAAATCAAGCAAAAAATCCTTATAGAGAGGATATAGATCATACTATTCCAAGGCAGGTCCTCTCTCTTCCTCTTGGTAAGCAATGATGATCTCTTGTATGGCCATCACTTCCTCTTGTTTCTCAATCACAACCTCTTCCTTCAAAGCCTTCACTTCCTCTTGTTGCAAAGCTAACATTTCTTTTTTCTCAATGATTTCCCTTAATTCTTTAAGCTTTTGTGCCTTGAAACGTCCTGGGAATGGTAGAGGCGGTTTGTAAGCAGGAGGGATGTACTTAGCAGGCTTGACAGCTTCTGACTCTTCAGCTCGATCGACCACTCGAACACTCACTCGGTCGAGTGCTTGCTCGAGCACCTGGTCGAGTGCAGTACCAGATTCAGTCTGCTTTGCACAAACTTCACTCTGAGCTTCAAGAAATGACCAATCCTCCCCAACTTGAACTTCACTGTCCTCAGTGACTTCTTCTTCAAAGATATGAATGGCTTTGGCAGAAAACTCCCTTGGGTTTTGAACTGCTTTTCTAGGGATTGGGTGGGTTTTGGAGCTGAAGTAGATGCTATATTGCTCTCCATATACTTCACTCTTGAGTTCAGACCTTCAAACTTGATATTGAGATCATTATACTGTGATGTTAACCTTTGATTCAACTCAGCAAATTGTTTAGCCTCCTCAAGCTTTCCATTGGCTTGCCCAATCAACAGCTGATGTATCATTGCTCTTAAGTCTTGTTCCTGGCCTTGGGTAGTCTGAAACCCTGGTGGGGGACACAATTGAGGCTGGAACACTTGTTGCTGCTGCTTGGGTGCATAGTTGTTTGTTGTTGAGGCTGAGGAGGTGGATAGACTTGGTCTTGAGGGTTGGCTACATTGGTGCTCCTATAAGAGAGGTTGTTCTGCTTGAATCCTCCACCTTGGTTGTAGCCTTTGTATCCTCCTTCTTGGTTCTGCATATAATATAACTCAGCAAACTCCTTATCTCCTTCTTGGACTGGAGCATCTTCTTCACCAATGAAGTGAATGGTTTTTGATTGGCTTAGGAGAATCTTGTAAAGCTTCTCATTGACCATCTTTAAATCTTGCTTGTATTTGTCCTCTTGATCAGTAGATGTGGACCTTATTGTTCTGTCATAGTCCTCATCATAATTTCCATCAGACTGAGCAAGGTTCTCAACCAATTCCCATCCTTCTTCCACATTCTTGTTGAGGAAGTTGCCATTTCAAGTTGTATCAAGAAGCATTCTTATTTTGGGAAGCACCCCTCTATACAAAGTGCTTAGAAGGGACTCATTGCTAAAGCCATGGTGAGGACACTGAGTCTGGAATCCTTTGAACCTCTCCCAAGCTTCACAAAAGCTCTCATTATTCCTTTGAGCAAACCCAGAAATTTCATTCCTCAACCTAGCAGTCCTTGCATTGGAGAAGAACTTGGCCAGAAAAGCTTTCTTGCAAGCATCCCATGTGGTGATTTCTCCAGTAGGAAGAGTCTTCTCCCAGAGATGAGCTTTGTCTCCAAGCAAAAATGGGAATAGCCTTAACTTGAAGCCATCTTCACTCACTCCATTGATTTTTGTGAGTCCACATATTCTGTCAAACTCATCAAGGTGATCTAGAGGATCCTCCATTGGCAACCCATGAAATTTGTTGTCTTATATCATGGAGATCAATCCACTCTTGATTTCATAATTATTATTGGCAACTGCAGGAGGCACAATACCAGCTCTTTGGTTGTGTGTGTTAGGTGCATCCCCAGCACCAATGTTCCTTGCCCTTGGAGCTTGTTGATCTTGTTGCTCCATTAGCACTTGTTGTTCTTGTTCCTGATTGATTCTTGTTCTCTGCTGTCTCAGGTCCCTTGGTGGTCGGTTGATGTGATCAAGGAGTCTCTGAAGATTGTGATGACCCTTGGATCTTGTTCGCATCAACAGACTCGAGTACAGACTCAGACAGGCACTCGGTCCAGCGCAGGCTCGAGTAGATGGTCGAGTCGACTGGGAAGTGACGTCTATTTGTAGCCGGCTTCTGACTCGATCACGAACTCGAACACTCACTTGGTCGAGTGGAGGTCGAGTCGGAGGTCGAGTTGGTACCTAAAACTCAATCACAAACAAGCAGTAGAAGAATCGAGATCAGTAGCGAAAAAGGGGATAAAGGAACTTAATCTTAGACTTCTATTGATCCTAATTGTCACAAAAATACAGTCAAATAGGCAACGACGCCAAATTGAAACTAGTATCTTTCTTGTGTGTGTGTGATGTGAATGAATGATATGATGATGAACAGTGGTGAAAGCAATGTGTTTCAATTCCCCTTATGCAGTTGTAGTATAAGAGGTGTCAATCCAATCTGAGTGTTTGCAAGCAATCAGGATGTGCATATATGTCTAAGTCAAGCCAAATATTAAGGATGTTTGTCACTAACAATCCTATGATGAAATGTAAAATGCAGAATGTAAAAGCTACTAGAACTAGGTGCTAAATGTAAATTGATGTTCATATATTTTACCTTGTTTTCCCTTAGTTTATTCACAACTTTTGCATCTTTTGCTATCCATTTAGGCCATTATTGTGTAGCTTTAGGACTAATCATGCATTAGAGTATAGTTGCATTGCATTTGCATCTTTTCATGCATAAACAGGTGATTTTGGAGCTTAAGGAGCATGGAAGCAATGCTGAGGAGAAGTGAAGCAATCCTGAGGAGAAAACAAGAGAGTTAAGGCTGTAGAATCAAGGTCCGGAGTCCAACTCGACCGCACCACTCGACCACCACTCGACCGTGTGCTGAGAAGGACTCGACCGAGTGGAGAATGCACGAGAGAAGCCAGCTCGACCAGCCACTCGACCGAGCACTGGTCGAGTTGACCGAGCCGTTGACTACTTTGACTTTTTGTATTTTTAGGGCTTCCACCTCATCTCCTATATAAAGCCCTTGTACCTGCAGCCACCAAAGAGTCCAGCTTTTTAGAGAGTCTAAAACCTAGTTTTTACCTTTTTTAGATATTATTCCTTTTGCACTTTTTTTTTTTTTTAGATTTTGTACTTGTTTGAGAGAGAAAGACTAGATTCTTATATTTTGTTTGTTTCATAACTTTCAAAGTATTAAGATTTCGAGTTTTATTCCTTCATCAATATTGTAGATCTCTGTTTCATCTTTCTAATGATGCAAGTTTCATTATTTTCTGGGTTTTTGACATATTTCACCATGTGTTCTTGTGAGTAGTTTGTTTAGGACCTTGAGGATGGGTTAGGCTGGGTTGATCTTGTGGTTTGTTTGATTTGGTCAAGCTTGATTGTTGTAGATCTCTTCTAGGCTAGATGATCTTAATGCTGATCCTATATCTGAGAAGGTAGGGTTTGATTTCAAGCATCTTAGCATCACACCAATGTCTAAGGAGCATAGATAAGGCTAGATCTAGAGCTTACCATTAGGCTTGCTAAGAGATTAGAAGTCTTGTTTGGTTTGAGATGTATTGCTTAATGCCTGCTTGTGTAGATTCTTTTCTTTGTGAGAACAAGTCTAGAAATGCATAGGTTTGATTGTTTCTTGCCATGAGAGTGGATTAAACATGTCTTAGAATAGTATGTCTAGAGATCAGCTCAATGTTTGCTTGAGATTTGTTGACCAAGTTAGATAACCACAATGATTAGCTCAGCCCATGAATCCCTCCTCAAGGCCTTCTTTGTTTATTGAAATCTTAGTCTAAATATCATTGCTTGCTTGTTGTTTGATTAGTTTTAGCATTGCTCTGTTTTTCTTGTGTTGCTCTGTTTTCACGTTTAAGTCTAGCTCGACCACGTACTCGACCTACACTCGGTCGAGTGCTGCTCGAGTTCATCCCCAGAACTTGTGTTTTTGATTTGTGATTGTCTTGTTTCATTCCTGTTTCATTTCCATTGCATTCACGTAGTTTCCTGTTCATTACTTGTCTTGCATTAGTTCATTAGCATAGTGTCTATCTCTGTTCTAGTTTCATTATAGCTTTAATTTGTCTGTTCTGTTTGCATTTAGTATCTTGTTCTAGTTGTTTTTACTTTCTGCATTTCATATCTCATTTTAGGATTGTTAGTGACAAACAATCTTTACAATTGGCTTGACTTAGACTCATATGCACATCTTAATTGTTCACAATCACTCAGATAGGATTGACACCTCTTATACTGCAACTGCATAAGGGGAATTGAAACACCCTGACTTCTATTCATTCCATACATCATCATTCCATACATCATTCATTCATACACCACAAAGAAAGTCAGTTTCAATTAGGCGACGTTGCCCATTTGAGTGTGTTTTGTGACATTTAGGATCATTATTAGTCTAAGATTAAGTTCGTTTAAACACTTGTGAAGTTACTGAACTCGAATCTTCCTTTGCTTGGCTGTTTTGTGTTTCAGGTACCCACTCGACCACCTACTCGACCACCACTCGACCGAGCTGTGATCGAGCACTTGATCGAGCCAGAAGCCGGACCTAAATAGCCATTACTTCCCAGTCGACTCGACCACCCACTCGAGCCTGCGCTCGACCGTGTACCTGTTCGAGTCTGTAGTAGAGTTTGTTGATGCACACAAGGTCAAAAGGCAAAGATAGTCTTCAACAGCCTATTGACAACATCCACAGGCTACAAAAGGGTTTGAGACATAAGCAAGGAAGAGTAGTTCAACAACAACAAGGTCAAGACATCATGGAGCAACAAGCTATCCATGAGCAGAGACCAAGGCACATTGGTGCAGGAGATGCACCCAATACCCACAACCAAAGGGCTGGAATTGTGCCACCTTCAGTAGCAAACAATAACTTTGAGATCAAGAGTGGATTGATCTCAATGATACAAGCAAACAAGTTTCATGGGTTGCCAATGGAGGATCCACTAGATCACCTTGATGAGTTTGACAGAATATGTGGACTCACAAAGATCAATGGAGTGAGTGAAGATGGATTCAAATTAAGGCTCTTCCCATTTTCTCTTGGAGACAAAGCTCACCTTTGGGAGAAGACTCTACCTACTGGAGCTATCACCACATGGGATGCATGCAAGAAAGCTTTTCTGGCCAAGTTCTTCTCCAATGCAAGGACTGCTAGGCTGAGGAATGAGATTTCTGGGTTTGCTCAAAGGAATAATGAGAGCTTTTGTGAAGCTTGGGAGAGGTTTAAAGGATTCCAAACTCAGTGTCCTCACCATGGCTTCAGCAATGAGTCACTTCTAAGCACCTTGTATAGAGGAGTGCTTCCCAAGATAAGAATGCTTCTTGACACAGCCTCTAATGGCAATTTCCTCAACAAGAATGTGGAAGAAGGATGGGAATTAGTTGAGAATCTTGCTCAATCTGATGGCAATTATAATGAGGACTATGATAGGACCATAAGGAGCTCCTCAACTGATCAAGAGGACAAGTATAAGAAGGATTTGAAGATGGTCAATGAGAAGCTTGACAAGATCCTCCTCAGCCAATCCAAGTCCATTCACTTCATTGGTGAAGAGGAAGCTCCAGTTCAAGAGGGGGAGCCTGACTTTGCTGAGTTGTGCTACATGCAAAACCACTCCAAAGGCTACAACCAAGGAGATTTCAAGAAACAACAATCTCTCTTATAGGAGCACCAATGTGGCCAACCCTCAAGACCAAGTCTATCCACCTTAACAACCTCAACAACAACAAAACTACATCCCTAAGCAACAACACCAAGTGTTCCAGCCCCAATTGTGTCCCCCACCAGGGTTTCAGACTAACCAGGGCNTAGTTCTATTTACCTAGTGACCCGGGTAGCTTTTCTGGCCAAGTTCTTCTCCAATGCAAGGACTGCTAGGCTGAGGAATGAGATTTCTGGGTTTGCTCAAAGGAATAATGAGAGCTTTTGTGAAGCTTGGGAGAGGTTTAAAGGATTCCAAACTCAGTGTCCTCACCATGGCTTCAGCAATGAGTCACTTCTAAGCACCTTGTATAGAGGAGTGCTTCCCAAGATAAGAATGCTTCTTGACACAGCCTCTAATGGCAATTTCCTCAACAAGAATGTGGAAGAAGGATGGGAATTAGTTGAGAATCTTGCTCAATCTGATGGCAATTATAATGAGGACTATGATAGGACCATAAGGAGCTCCTCAACTGATCAAGAGGACAAGTATAAGAAGGATTTGAAGATGGTCAATGAGAAGCTTGACAAGATCCTCCTCAGCCAATCCAAGTCCATTCACTTCATTGGTGAAGAGGAAGCTCCAGTTCAAGAGGGGGAGCCTGAATTTGCTGAGTTGTGCTACATGCAGAACCAGGGAGGATTCAAAGGCTACAACCAAGGAGGTTTCAAGAACAACAATCTCTCTTATAGGAGCACCAATGTGGCCAACCCTCAAGACCAGGTCTATCCACCTCCTCAACCTCAACAGCAACAAAACTACATCCCCAAGCAACAACACCAAGTGTTCCAGCCCCAATTGTGTCCCCCACCAGGGTTTCAGACTAACCAAGGCCAGGAACAAGACTTAAGAGCAATGATGCAACAGTTGTTGATTGGGCAAACACAAGGCAAGATTGAGGAAGCCAAGCAGTTTGCTGAGTTGAATCAAAGGCTCACATCACAGTACAATGATCTGAACATGAAGTTTGAAGGCCTCAACTCCAGAATGAAGTATATGGAGAGTAACATTGCCTCTACTTCAGCTCCTAAACCCAACCAACTCCCTGGAAAAGCTGTTCAAAATCCAAGGGAGTTCACTGCAAAAGCCATTCATATCTCTGATGGGGAAGTCACTGAGGACAGTGAAGTCCAAGTTTGGGGGAATTCATTAGTTACTGAAGCCCCAAGTGACGTTTGTGCAAAGCAACTGGAGTCCGTTATTGCACTCGACCAAGTACTCGAACAGCCACTCGATCGAGTGCATGCTCGAGTGGTCGATCGAGTTGCAGACTCAGAAGCTGTCAAGCCTGCTAAGTACACTCCTCCTGCTTACAAGCCACCTCTTCCATTCCCAGGACGTTTCAAAGCACAAAAGATTAAGGAGCTTAGGGAAATCATTGAGAGAAAGGAGATGATGGCTAAGCAACAAGAAGAAGAGAGGGTTTTAAAGGAAGAAGCTGTGGTTGAGGAAGTGTTGGCCATACAAGAGATCACCATTGCTTACCAAGAAGAAGAGAGAGGACCTGCCTTGGAACAGTATGATCCATATCCTCTCTACAAAGACTTTTTGCTTGATTTGTCAAAGAAGAAGGCTGAAGCTCAAGATGAGAAGGATCTTGAGGACCTTGGAGGAGTTATCATTCCAATCAAGCTTAAGGATCCAGGTCCATTCTATCTGCCTTGCACACTTAGCTATCTTCACTACAACCAATGCCTTTGTGATTTGGGAGCTTCAACAAGTGTGATGCCATACTCCATAGCACAAAAGCTTGGGAGAACTGATTTCAAGTCCACCAACCTTCATATATGTTTATTTGATAGGTCAAACAAGGAGATAGTTGGAAGGTTGGAGAATGTCCCAGTCAAG
>NW_010921875.1:0-4334 GCF_000633955.1 Camelina sativa
TGACCAAGGGATCCGAATGGGGGTGTTGGATTCCTTTGGCGTCCTCTGGTGTGAATGACATGAGGTCCGTGCAGAGTGGAGGATCGTCTGAGGCTGCCTGGAGACTGCACAATCCTCTGGTGGGCCGAGTATCATAGTTATTTGGTGCGCTCAGTATTCTGCCCTCTCTGTCGCTTGGGAGGACCAGGCAGTTCGTCCACCTGGGGCATTTCTTCTTGATGATTTGCCAACACTTGGTTGGCTGGCTGTTGAATATCGTTGGCCGGGCCATTGTTCATGTAGCCTCGTCCACGGCCTCCTGTACCATCGCCACCGTTAGATCGTCCACCTCGCCATCCTTTTCGGCGACCTCTGCCTCTGCGGATGCTCTTCGGCTGAAAGACAGCTTCGACTTCACCAGAAAGGTATTTTCCATACAGGTAATTCTTTAGATGGACGCACTCGTGGGTGGAATGACCGGCGATCATGTGGAAATTGGAATATAACTTCTTTGGGTCGGACGGTTGGCTATTTTCGCTGTCCACATCGGAGACTGTATGGCCGATGCCCTTCTTCCGACCCTGAGGGTCGTGATGCTTCCGGGGCTCGTGATGCTCGTCGCGACTTTTAGCTTTCGGGAGATACGACGGTGTGGAGGTTTTTTCCGCTGCCAATCGTGCGTCCTCTTCCTCCACGAGTGCGAAGCGGGAGGCTTGGTGCAGCGCATCATCGAGGTCTTTGGTTTCCCGGATATTAAGATCCTTCCGCAACGGGGATCCGGGAAGTAGACCCTTCCTGAAGGCAGCGATTGTGGCGTCTTCTTGAACGGAGATGTTTGCCAATTTCTCCTTAAACCTGCCTAAGAAACTATCGATGGATTCGCCGGGTTCTTGGGCCATCTCCCAAAGGTCCGAATTCGTCACGCCTCGCTTGATGAATATTTGATAGTGTGTGAGAAAAGCCTTTGACAACTGGGTGAAGTTATCGATCGAATTTGCTTTAAGCCTTGAGAACCAAGTTAAGGCGGATCCGGAAAGGCTATCGACGAACAGCTGGCAGTATCCGATGTCTCTCTGTTCCTCGGCGAATCGCACTTTTGCCGCTATCGCCATAAAATATGTCATGAAATGGACTGGATCCTTTTCGCCGATGTAGGTTGGGAGTTTTAGCTTAACGTTCGGTATGGCGGCCTACAGAATCCGCTGAGTGAAAGGGGTTTGCCGAGTGATTTCGACGATCCTGTCGATCTCTGGAGCTGTGCTGATAGCCCGATGGAGAAGCGTGTTCATGTCCCTGATCTGCGATTGGATCTCCTCGATCTCGAGGCAGGGTCCCGTGTTCGTCGCTGGGGTGACCGGGATAACCGATGTTTCTTGGGCTCGCGAGTTTGGGTTCGTCTGTCGGATGGTCGATGTAGCCTGAGGGGGGAGAGTCCTTCGCGACAACTGGTTGACAGTTGGTACGTCAGAGAAGTCGAGACGACGGGTAAGACCGCCCATCCCGAGTACAGGTGACTGCCCAGCAGAGATCTGTGATGGAGTTGCTTGGGTCATGAAGGCGTCGACTCTGCGGTTGGTATCAGAGATCATCTAGTAGATTTCTTTCGTCATGGTGCCAAACAAGATCCTGAAGTCTTCCATGGAGACGACCTGCGGGTTTTGGACCGCTGTCGTAGTGCGAGCGTGGAGATCCCTGGTTTGTGCTCCGGGTTGCTGTTCCATGGCGCGCGTCGCTTCCTCGTTCAAGGGTTGTTTATCCGAACGCTCCGCGTCGAGGTTGAACGGTTCTTCGTGAGTTCGCCCCGCTCCCTGACTCGGCTCTCCTTCGGATCCGACCTCAACTGGGAGTTCAGAGCAGTTATCGGTTGGAGTAACCGATGAGGTGACGTTGCACCGAACGTACACGGCTGTCATTTGCATGGTTAGAGTGCCATCTTGCGTTTTGGTGTTACTCTGAGAGGGTGCGAGGCCTGTGACCTCGAAGACGCTTGAGGAAGTGCGGTTTGCGCCGGTGGTGTCGTTGTTAGTGATTGGAGACATGGTTGTTTCGGGAGAAACTTTTTGGTCGAGCTGCTTCGAGAGATTTGACTTGTAAAGATGATTTTGCGTCCCCACAGACGGCACCAATTGTAGAAACTAGGTTTCCACAATGAATTTGTTTAATGGGAGAAACAAATTCAGGGAAGTAATCTGTCTAAAAATTCGATCTAAGCTTTGAAATTAGAGAAGGGATTTAGATCTCTCAAACTAGGGTTTTTTGCTAAGAACAATGGGAAAAACTGAATTATTGTATTCGATCTTGGATGATTTACAATGGAGAATTCTCTCCTTATTTATACATGTCCATTGATTACATAATATATTAACTTTCCTTATGAGACGAACTGAGATAAGGAAAGTTGCTTCATTTCTTGAGTCGGCCACCGGGCAAATTGGGAACTCGGTTCTTCGTCTCCAAGGCTGGGCTTCCCTCTCCCCAACAGGCCTCAAATAATACCTAATTGGGTTCTTAACCGGACTCCCGGGTAAATAATCGAATTATCTTTCTGGTTTAGTTCGGTATGTCGGGGGTGCTAAATCCCGCACCAACAACTTCCTTGGCTGTGTCACCTGGAGGAAGGAACATAAATAAAACCAATTAGTGAACACACAGCTAATCTCCAAACGCGAGTTTCTAATCATGATCAAATCCATTTCCCTTACCCGTTAAGCTCTAATACATCTCGATACTAACCATGTTTTGTCTTTATAATTGATACAAGCATACATGTCTCTTTATCCAAACCCACAAAGGTAGCCTAGTTCGTATTTGCATATCCAATAAAAAAGTACATGATTATAAAATTGTGATCCCTGATTACACATTATCAACACTAGTAGTAGTTCATAGTCTGTTTCTGTTCAACAAGTGACATGTAATGTAATACACAAACATCTAAGAGAACAATTCTAAAGAAAGTGTTAGTTACCTGACTGAGTGGTTGCTGTTACTTGAATTTACTTGTGGAGTAGAGTAACTTGAATTTACATTTTCTGATATAGTATTGACTTTACTTGTGGAATTGATTTATCCACAATTCTGTTGTTTTTGTTTTGTGTGTGTGTGTTTATATTGATTACTGCGACTCTAAATGTTCCCTAGAAATGAATTATTGTTAAAGATATTGTGTGTTGTCGCAGGCAACCCCTAAACTAAGTGAAGACAGAGTGAAGCAATGCGTTGATGCAAGACTACTTAGAGACTATCCTCTCAAAGTTGTTGCCAAGGTATTACTCAAAATTGGTTTCCTCTCATTGTTTTATAAGAACATAAAAGTTTCAATTTTGAAGACTAGTTTCAACTTCCTTCCAAAGCTGTGAAGGAAGACGAACCAAATTTTGTTTGTTTATAGTAAATTTATTATTTCAAGAAGTTCATTTATAAATTCTGATACCATATTTTTATTATTTAGATGATGTTTTGCCACAGGTCTTAGATATGATTATAGGAAGAGAGGGATGGAACAATATTATCTGATGTGATGATGGATGGAGCTAAGTAGGATGACTTTTTAGCTGTGTTTGAACATAAGGAAAATGTAGCTAAGCTTGAACCAGAGGATCTTGTAGCTGAGGAACCATTTCTTATACTTGAAGGACAAATGACTATAGCAAAAGCTAAGAAGATAAGGAATGCACTTCATGGGCTAATTCAAGAGCTTATGGCCAAAGGGAGCATGGGAAAATCTATTGGGAATGATACTTATCAAGTCCAGCCCACTTTGAGCCTATTACAAGCCTAAGAAAGCCCAAAACAATCACTTTATTTTGTGGTCAAAGAGGAGAGATGAAAATGAAGTTCAACTCACCTTGGGAAGGATACTTTGGGAAGAAAACATCAGAATTGGGTCTTTACTCAACTATCTATATTTATTTCCTTTTAGTTTCAAGAATAATGAATACTTGACTTTGTTACGAAGTATGATCATGAGACCATCCATGAAGATCCTTGAGCGTTGTTCAACACGAACAAAGTTGAAATTCAATTCTTCCAGCCAAACAACCATTTGCGATACATTCTATTTGCCTAAGGAGGTTAATCTAGTTGTTCACTTGAAGAGTTTTAGGTTTAACTGGTTTAATAGCTTCCAAAATTATGTATGGCAATCAGGTGTTGTTTCTACTAAGGCAAAAGTGAAGAAATGGTACAGCCCATGTTGTTTCTCATCAGCAAAATTCGACCAAGGAGTGGAAGAGAGAGAAGTTCAAGGATGCACTTATTGGGCTAATTCAAGAGATTATGGGCAAGGAGGGCATAGGAAATTCTATTGGAGATGTTGTCTACCAAGTCCAGTCCATTTTGAGCCTAATTCAAGT
>NW_010921875.1:8526-16727 GCF_000633955.1 Camelina sativa
ACCACACTACGCCGACCTAACAACACCTCCCCTTGAGCGAGCTTCCCACCGACGAGATCTTCTTCTTCTTCTTCCTCTTCACTCGAAATCAAGAGATTTTCTCTCCAAAAGAGTTGAGAGAAAATTTGGGCAGAGCTTTAGTGTCTAGAGAGGTTTTGGTCGAAAATGAGAGAATAGAGGTGCTATTTATAAGCACTTCACTCGATTTCATAGGCTAGCAAGTGGCAAAAATCAAGTGACAAGTGTCACATTTTTTGCATGTACTCTCCCCCACTCGCGCGTGTATCTCACTCGCTGGCGGAAGTGGCTTAATCGCGTGACACATGGCATCTCTCTCCCACGCAGGGACTCTTCCGCTTCCCACGTTCTTACGTGTCTCTCTTGCGTCCCAAGCTGCCGCGCTTGTCCGCAGAAACGACCCATTCATCCGCGAGTCTATTTCCTCGGCAGTCCTCGGTCCTCCTGTCCGTGACTCCGATTTTTCTCGGCTTTCTTCGGACCTCTCATCCATGACACCGATATTCCTCGTCCATCTTCGGATCTCTCGTTCGACACGTCCGATCCATCCGTGGTCCCGCGGTACATCGTCCGTCCGGCTGGTACACGGCCATTCTGTTCCCATGGTCTGTCTTACGTCCTTCGTACCGTTTTCAATGGCCATTTCTCCCTTTTCCTTCTTTTCACCATCATCCTTGTTTCTTCATCATCCCATGAACCGGATGTCCCATCAGTTCACATCCGTTCTTTGGCCCTGGACCCTTCCGCAACTTGGTAACTTTAAACACAAGTCACTTAGTCCTTTCTTGAAAATTCCCTTTTCTTTGTCTTTTCAAGACATCTCCACGTCCTTCGTGCATGTTACTCACGTCCGGTACGTACTTCGTGATACGGTTCATTACAATCACCATCGTGGTTCAAATCATATTCTAAGGAGGACTTCTAGACCAACTAATAGAGCGTCTACTGTCAAGCCAAGTTACCAACAAGCAAGGACGTCTCTTGTTTCTAAGGAAGAGCATGTTGTATTTGATTTTTTACCATCACCAAAGGAGCATAAGGAGCTGCTGGTTCAGAAAAATCTGTTGGAAATAACAAATTCACTGAGTGAGCAAATGGAAGCCGTGTTACCAGAGCATAAAGAGGTCAGCAAAGATCAGACTAAGGAAGCCGTGAAGGAAGGCATGTTCATCAACAACCTTGTCAGTATGGATTATTTAACTAATGCACCAATAAAGAGGTATCGAATATTATCTATGCCTGAAGAATCATTTCAACACTCTCTAACCCAAGGCCTTAAAGTTTCGAGGACGAAATTTTTTCAAGAGGAGGGGTATGACATGATCATGAGACCATCCATGAAGATCCTTGAGCCTTGTTCAACACGAACAAAGTTGAAGTTCAATTCTTCCAGCCAAACAACCATTTGCGATACATTCCATTTGCCTAAGGAGGTTAATCTAGTTGTTCACTTGAAGAGTTTTAGGTTCAACTGGTTTAAGAGCTTCCAGAATTATGTATGGCAATCATGTGTTGTTTCTACTAAGGAAAAAGTGAAGAAATGGTACAGCCCATGTTGTTTCTCATCAGCAACATTGGACCAAGGAGTGGAAGAGAGAGAAGTTCAAGGATGCACTTATTGGGCTAATTCAAGAGATTATGGGCAAGGAGGGCATAGGAAATTATATTGGGGATGTTGTCTACCAAGTCCAGTCCATTTTGAGCCTAATTCAAGTCCAAGAAAGCCCAAAACAATTACTTTATTTTGTGGTCAAAGAGGGGTGACGACAATAGAGTTCAACTCACTTGGGAAGGACACCTTTGAAAGGCAAACTTCAAGAGTTGGGTCTTTATTCAACTATCTATCTTTATTATGTTTTAGTTTCAAGAATAATCAATATTTGACTTTGTTACCAAGTTTCTTATCCCTATGTAAACTCATGTAATCTCATTTGAGAATAATCAATCAATTTTCCTTTTCATTTTAAGAGTCTATCTCTTTGTTCTTTTGTCTAGAACACTTCTTTGTTTCTTGGTGTGTAATATCCAGTCAACAGCCTCCTCTTGCTGGACTAGTGTGTCATATCTAACAGCGATTGGAGTTGGGAATATCAGCAGCCTTCCGCTACTGCTGTGCGACCCCTCAATCCATTAAATCTCCCTCGTTGCACCTTGCACCTTGGCGAGTTTCTATCCATTCTAATCCGGCTGAGAGATCCTCGAATTTGGGCGTATCAAGTGGTTAAAACATATTTCACAAAATCCTCTTGTCTTTCTATCTTCCTTCTTCCCTTGTTGCTTGTGAATTCCATTGGGTTGCTTAGATTTGTTCTCTTAGAACTTAGGGAGAAATTTCTTGAGTGACCTACCAAAATCGAGAGAAACACTGAAGTGTGTGAGGATTTTTTATCTGCTAACTATTGATGTTAAGTTTTCAGGAAACCATGGAAAGTGATGGAGAAAGAGATCGGCCAGGAAATTATGTCGTCGAGCTATCTAACTTGCAAATGAGGGCATTGAATTACACTATTACTAACCTTATGAATACAGGTCTAGAAGAACTTCATAAGAGGCTAAACGAGATTCAGAACAGCCAACAAACTCGTTCTAGACCTGCACCCAGGAGGGAACGTTCAAGGAGGACTTACCGGCCCGAGGAGGAAATTGAAGAAGAGGAGTTCCATGAAGAAGATGATCGATCCATCAATCGACCTAGATGAAGTCTTAGAAACCGTGATCAAGGTGATGTTAATCCTTTTGGTACAAGAAATGACAATTTAGGTGGTTTAAAACTTAAAATTCCAACCTTTGAAGGTAAAAACGATCCGGATGTTTACCTAGAATGGGAAAGGAAAATGGAGTTAGTGTTTGATTGTCAAAATTTTCCGAAACTCAAGAAGGTTAGGTTAGCAGCAACTGAGTTTATAGGCTATGATATTAAATTGTATGATCAAGTTGTGACTCACAGGAAATGGACAGGTAGAAGACCAATAGCTTCATGGGATGAGCTCACTACCTTGATGAGGAAACAGTTTATGCCGGATCACTACCACAACGATCTCCACCAAAAAACTCAGACGATTGCTTCAAGGAACCAAATATGTGGAGGACTATTTCCAGGAAGTAGAAAGCTTAATGATCAAGGCTGATGTAGATGAGACCTTAGAAGCTACCATGGCCAGATTCCTTGCAGGCCTCAACCGAGACATTCAGGACAGAATGGAGCTTCAAGAATATGAAAGCTTTGGGGAAATGTTGCACAAGGCGATCCTAATCGAACAACAAACCAAGAGGAGGAGTTTCTATAAACCTTCCTTTGCTCCAAAACAAAGTTATCAAGATAAAGAAAGTCTCCAACCATATCAAATTCAGTTTTAAGTAATGCTCCTGCTTGTCTTGATAACGGAAAGGCAGTCCAGACCAACAATCAGGCAAGGGATATTCTGTGTTTCAAATGTCAAGGACTTGGACATTATGCTACCAAATGTTGGAAACAAAAGGTAATGATCCTCCTAGACAACGGTGAAGTGGAGTCCGAGGACGATAAAGAGTAAAAGGAAGATTTTGGTCCAATCTTTGACAAAGAGGAAGAACAGTTTGAAAATCCAATTCAAGGGACACTTCTTGATGCAAGCGCCGGACGTCTCGCGGTACGGACAGAAACGAGTGCTCTCGGGCCAATCGAGCTAGGAGCAACTTCTCTCAGACAAGGCGCGGTGGATCGACTCTATGGAGGAAACAAACGATGGAAACCGAGTTTCACGGCAAACAAACGAGTGGTTCAAAAGTTCGCAATCTGGACTCGTCGTGGTCGAGTGGCTACGGTACGGTACAGACGGTAGAGTTGCGGAACGGCTAGCGAATTGATGTACAGTTTTGCTAGAGGAAATGAGAACAACGATGGATCGAACGACGACATGAGAGGAATGGCTCACCTCACGATACGGTCAGACTAACGATGGTGAACCTGGTTCGAGTCGTTAGGGTTCTCTCGGTAGAGCAATCCCGGATTGGTCCTAAGGAGAGTAGTGAGACAAGGGTCAAAGAATCTCTCTTTGGAAATTTTTTATTTGATTCAAGTCTGAGGCTACTAGAAAATAAGAGAGGGTTAAAATAGAGCTAGGTTTAGGAGAGACTAGGGACACACGGCCTCACAATGGTCCGCACACGTTGCCCTTGACGTGTTCTCTTTGAAATAAAACACGTCGCTCTCCTAAGTGATTCAAACACAACCACACACGTCACTCTACTTAACGTTACAAAAGGGAAAGTTCTAGAGTTTGTTCAAAACGCAAAGCAAAAGTAAAGAGAAAGACACGTCTTCGGCCTTGGCGCGGGAAACGACTTTGGCTTCGAACGTTTGCGCTAAAGCTCCTCGCCTCGTTAAAACCTCCTCCGATAAACCTCGTGGGACAAACCCGGAGTGAGGAAAAAGAGTATGATTCCTTTCTCTAACGACTTGGTTGCCTTCATCCTTGGGTAAGGATGAAGGCCGAGCGGATGGTCTCTTCTCGAACTTCTTCGGTCAGGTCGCAGGTTTGGACGAACGCTTGGACAAATAGGTTGATTCTCTGCCTGGTGGACTTGGAAGAGCTCTTAGACCTTCTAATGGCTCCCGGGGATATTTCTGGTATGTTGGCCGGCGGTTGTCCCGTGCGCGGTGCAAGCGTCTCGATCGCGTCTGGTGCGTCTCGGTCAGGTTCTGGTCCCGTGCTCACATCACTTCTGGTAACTAGGAGATCATTGACCCTGCAGCTTAAGTCCAATGACCAAGAACAAAGGGAGAATTTCTTTCCCTCTATATGTTTAGTTAAAGATAAACTTTGTTCTTTGATCATTAACGGTGGAAGCTGTACTAACGTTGCTAGTGATACTCTTGTTAGGACGCTTGGACTTGAGACCAGACCTCATCCGTGGCCTTTTAAACTAGAATGGTTGAATGAAACGGGCAGACAATATGTCAGGGAGCAACTCACGGTTCCTCTTACCATCGGCCGATATGAAGATGAGATCCTCTACAATGTCCTTCCCATGGATGCAAGCCATATCCTTCTAGGAAGACCTTGGCAGTTAGACATGAGGGCGATACATGATGGCTACACCAACCGGCATCCCTTTGAGCATAAAGGAAAGAAGATCACTCTGGTTCCTTTAACTCTGTTGGAGGTCCATCAAGACCAGGTCCAGTTGAAGAAAAGCCGAGACAAAAAAATTAAACCAACAAAACCTGAGGTATCTCCTAAGAACTCCAACTTCTTTGTCAAAAAGAGTCAAGTAAGGAAATCTTTGTACTCTCAACAGCCATTTATTTTGCTTGTGTATAAAGAAACACTAATAGCATTTTCTAACCTTGCACCGGAGCTCCCGAGTGATTTGCTAGATGTTTTGCAGGAATTCTCAGATATCTTTCCAGAAGAGAACCCTAACGGTTTGCCGCCAGTAAGAGGTATAGAACACCAAATTGACTTCGTCCCTGGTGCATCACTTCCAAATCGACCAGTTTATAGGACTAGTCCCGTACAGACAATGGAGCTGCAAAGACAAGTTAATGAGCTCATGGAGAAGGAACATATTAGAGAGAGCATGAGCCCATGTGCGGTCCCTGTCCTACTTGTGCCCAAAAAGGATGGAAGTTGGCTCATGTGTGTTGGTTGTAGAGCCATCAACAACATCACGATAAAGTATCAATATCCTATTCCTACTCAACTTTGGCATGATATTTCTATGAATTCTATGCTTGGTTTGCCTAGAACTAGGACTGGTAAAGATTCAGTTTTTGTGGTCATTGATTGATTTTTAAAAATGGCTCATTTCATACCTTGTCACAAAACTGACAATGTTTTGCATGTTTCTGAGTTGTTTCTTCAAGGAAATTGTTCGTTTTCATCGAGTACCTAAGTCAATTGTTTCTGATAGGGATATCATGTTTTTGAGTTACTTCTGGAAAACAATTTGATCTAAACTAGGGACTAAGTTGCTATTCTCCACTACTTGTCATCCGCAAACTGATGGGCAAACTGAAGTAGTTAATAGAACTTTTTCTACTCTCTTGCATGCTTTGATCAAAAAGAACATAAAAACTTGGGAAGATTGCTTACCACATGTTGAGTTTTCATACAATCAATTAGTTCATTCTTCAACTAAGTTTTCTCCGTTCCAAATCGTTTATGGCTTTAATCCTTTATCTCCATTGGATCTAACCCCTCTACCTTTGAATGAAAGAGGTAGAATGGATGGGAAAAAGAAAGCTGACCTTGACAAACAGATCCATGAGAAAGCTAAAATAAGCATTGAGGAGAAGAAAAATCAATATGCAAAACAAGCTAACAAAGGAAGGCACAAGATGGTATTCAAACCCGGAGACCAAGTGTGGGTTCTCTTGAGGAAAGAACGGTTTCCAGCTGAAAGGAAATCAAAACACATGCCTAGAATTGATGGATACTTTGAGATCAAAAGAAAGATCAATGACAATGCCTACCAACTTTATCTTCAAGCTTAAATGTTTCTGATTTAGTTCTTTTTGTGGCGGATGATCCAGATTTGAGGACAAATCCTTTTCAACAGGAGGGGGATGATGTGATCATGGATGGAATTAAGTAGGATGAGCTTTTAGCCAGAGGAGAGCTTGTAGCTGAGGAACCATTGCTTGTAGCTGAGGAACCATTGCTTGTACCTGAAGGACCAATGACTACAACAAAAGCTAAGAAGCTAAGGAATGCACTTCATGGGCTAATTCAAGAGCTTATGGCCAAAGAGAGCATGGAAAAATCTATTGGGGATACTTATCAAGTCCATGCCACTTTGGGCCTAATACAAGCCAAAGAAAGCCCAAAATAATCACTTTAATTTGTGGTTAAAGAGGGGTGACGAAAATGGAGTTCAACTCACCTTAGGATGGAAACCTTAGGAAGGAAAACATCAAGAGTTAGGTCTTCATTCAACTATCTATATTTATTTTATTTTAGTTTCAAGAATAATTAATACTTGGCTTTGTTACCAAGTTTCATATCTCTATATAAACACATGTAATATCATATGAGAATCATCAATCAATTTTCCTTTTCATTCTATGAGTCTATCTCTTTGTTTTTTTGTCTATAACACTTCATTGTTTGTTGGTGTGTAATATCCAAGCAATAGCCTCCTCTTGCTGGACTAGTGTGTCATATCTGGCAGCGATTGGAGTTGAGAAAATCAGCAGCCTTCCTCAACTGCTGTGCGACCCCTCAATCCATTAAATCTCCCTCGTTGCACCTTGCACCTTAGCGAGTTTCTATCATTTCTAATCCGGCTAAGTGATCCTCAACTTTGGACGTATCATTATGTTGTTCGTGTTGGTTGCCGCCGTTTGTGAACACTGAGACTCTCGTTGTGCATAACATGTGCCTTAACGAGTCACGTCTTCACCGGAGGGCAAACCGGTGTTGTTGAGAAGGTATCGGCTACCCCTTAACTCTCGTGTATGTTGTTGTTTTATGTAAGTTGTTGAATTGTGAGTTTGGTGGTCATGTGAAGAGGATCGTATTTTCTTGGTTGCGTTGATTTCTTTATTGGATTGAGCTTTAGGACCGGTTATTAAAGTGTTTATGTAATCGTGAAGAGGTGAGTCGTTGACGTGTAGCGTTGATGGTTTCTCTGGTTGGTTTAGTTTTGTATTCCATCAAATCAGGGTGACGCCAATAATTGTGGTTGATATGGTACAGTGTCACTGAGTTATGGCTGTACATATTGCTATCGGAAAGTGAGGAAAGAGGAAAAAGAGAGAGAGAGAGGAGAGAGAAGTGACGTTTCAGAGATGCTGGGAACCATTGATGGATTTGGTTGGTCATTTCGTGGCTGTGGGTAGCTCTGTTAGTGGTGGGAGGACAGAGTGAAGTGAACAGAGGTGAAGAAGAGAAAAGAAAGTGAAGGAAGGTTGGAGATAAAGGCAGTCTGAAGTAGTCGACTTTGGAAGCTCGATGGCGCTGTATCTGACATTTTTCCGGGAGTCAGATGATATTGGCGTAATATACATCAAGACAAGAGTCGATAGAAGTTAAGCAAGCATCATTTAGAGTTAATCTCAAAGAGTTATGTGCGTTGCTTCCTGGCCAAGTATTTGCTGAAAACTGTGAAATATGGGTTAAGTATGAACCCTAGAAACTGTTCCGAGATGGTTCTTTCTAGGCGTCGTTTGGAGGAGCAAAACTAGTCTGATCGATACG
>NW_010921875.1:18693-18977 GCF_000633955.1 Camelina sativa
TCGACCGATGCCACAAGAGAGTGTCGACCGATGCTCCACAAACAGTGTCGACCGATGCTCCACCCAAGGTGTCGATCGATGCCTCTTCTGCAGACACGATCTGCGCGAATCCGAACGACGAACTTCCGATTCAATCCACCCCGAAATCGTCTTAAACTCACCAAAATGCCTCAGAAATCACTGGGAATCACGAAAAACAAAGAACCCGAGCAAGCAAACACCACAAAAGACAAGGATACAGCCAAAACAAGAGAGATCTCATGCTTAGATCAACCATGGTCAAG
>NW_010921876.1:0-6084 GCF_000633955.1 Camelina sativa
GACAACATTCCCAAGATTTGCGAGTTCGCTAGGGCGAACTGCAGAACTAGTCGGGTCACGTGTCGTTGCATCCGACAGTCTTCAGAACGTTCGCCGAGAAACGCAGACTGCTATTGAAGCCGATATCGATCCGTCTCAGGGTCGGACCGACGTCGATCCTATCCAGGACCAGACTGACGTTGTTCCTATTCAGGCCCCTGAAGAAGATGCCAACATTGTCGATGTTGCGGAAAAAGATATCCTTCCCTTGGCTTTAGGGAATGTCGATTCTCCAAACGAGGAACAGGATGTCCCTCAACTTGGAACTGTATCGAAAAGGAAGAAGAGGAAACAGAACAAGCAGAAGCAAATTGGAAATGACCCAGTCACTGAGCCGCAGTCGGTAGTGAACCGCAAACGCTTGGCTGAAGACGCCGGACTGGAATCTGCCGATCGATTCCGCCTAGAAAGGAGGAATGACAAGACAAATCGCTTCGCCTTTCACTACTTTGGCGACTACCCTTTGGTGACCAATCGTGCTGCTTCAGGCGAACTCTTCCGGAACTTGAAAACCTCCAGTCGAATCCTTCCTGAAGCAGACGAATTGGAATTTAAGCAAGCGTTCCTTAACATCGCCGAATCCCACTTAATGGTTCGTTTTATTGTTTTTCTTTTAACTTGTTCAGATTTCATGCGGGTGAAACTAACGTATGTTCTTTGGATCCATAGACCGCGGCCAAGATGAATACGCTGACTCAACTGTACGATAGACGAGCAAAAGCCGGCAAGAAGTCTGGATTCGAGCTCGAAAATGAGACGGAGTGCGTAGAACAAATCCGAATTGCCAGCGAAGCCAAAGACGAGAGGATCAAGGAGCTGGAAGCTCTTATCGCCAAAAAGGATGGTTTCATTGCTCAATCCAAGCTGAGGATCGGTGAATTGAATTTTTGAGTGCTTACTCTCGAAGAAGAGAAATCCGAGTTGCAGGGAGCATGTGACGAGTTGAAAATCAAACTCGAGTTTGAAGTTAAAAGACTTCGGCGAGATCGTCTTGAGAAGGTGGAGCGAACTGCGAAGAAGGCACATACTCGATTAGATAAAGTCAAGGCTTATCTAGTCGAGCAAGAGAAAGTCTGTCCCCTGGAAGATCTGTTGAACCAAGCTACCGGAATACAGGAAACAGTGCAATATTTGATTGAAAAGGGGGCCGTCATTCCCGAGGAACGAATCATGGAAATTGATGAGAAAAAGGACAAAGTCAAGGAAATTGTCAAAGCAATTGACGTCCTCAAATTGGGTGAAAATGACCTCGTCATGTCTCCGGACCAGCTCGGCTATGGACTTCTCCATCCCGGGACCATGGTCCCAGACTCTGTTCGTCATCCGCACGGCTCCAACGCTGAAATCTTTCAGGCTGATCTGACCGGTGTCCCGGATGTTTATTTTTTATTTCATTTTGGTTTTTAGAACTCTTTCGAACATGGGTTTAAATACCTTTGTAAAACATTGCCAACACCTTCTTCCGTCAGGTAACTATCCCGCTTATCTTCGTTCTATCTTTTTGGCGAGAAATCAATCTGTGGCTGCTCTGAATTAATCTGTTATTAATTTCACTTGTGCAGATTGAGGACGTTGGAATCTGAGATCGCCCTTCTTAAGGCAAAAAGAAAAAGAACTACTGACTTGCTCGACGAGTCCGAACAGAATGCCAGGGCACTGGAAACTCATCCCGAAGATTGGGAGAAGACTGGGTTTGCAACTGTTGTGGCCAATGCCAAAGCGACTCAAGGCGAGTGTTCGTGAGATTGCTGCGAATAGCGCACTAGTTCAGAATTAACATGCTTCGTTTGATCTTTTAACAAATAAAACTTCGCCGCATTGTAGCAGGCAAAATTTAAAATCAGAATAAGACTTCGCCGCATAAAAGTAGGGACATTTTACTTGGTCGTTATTTGTGTTATTCTATTTTCCAAAAATGTACCAGAGGCGAGACGTCTCGCGGCTTACATCAGGCAATTTTTGTTAAACGATGGTAGAAAACATCGATCCAAACCTAATAACTAGGCTATTTATGGAATATGTTTGGTCGGAGGGCGAGATACTGGATTCGGCTTATCTCCTTTTCCTTTAGTTCGGATGACGGACTGCAAAGTTACTCTCTGGGTTCGGCTAACCATTCCGTCCGAACTAAAGGTTGGGTGCGGAATAAATACTCTGGGTCTGGCTTATCCCAAAAATTGAAAGATTGGGTGCGGAATACATACTCTGGGTCCAGCTTATCCCTATATGTGAAGATCAGGTGCGAAATAACGACTCTGGGTTCGGCTTATCCTGAAAAATAATGGGTAGTTACGCGAGTTGATCACCTGGCCAGGGTGTCAACGAGGGACGAGTTTGGTATGAACCAATAAATACTTAGTCCAGATCGGATTAAGAATTGAGATATGTATACAGATCGAATTAAGACTTGAGATATGTATAAATATTCGTCCCTTTTTTTTTTTGAGGAAAATCTCCTTTTTTCTTCTTGGAAATAAGAAACGCGCTTCATTAAATGTGTTACGCGGTCTTTGAGGATTATTCTCGGGACGTAGCGAAAATTTTGCTGCATTCTGATTGGTGGATTCAGCGGCGGTTACCTCCCACGATCCTATATAAATATGGTTAAAGTTTTGGGGGAGCGAAACATTCTAACTTCCACCACATTCAAGAGATAGAGAGAAAAATGGTAACTACTCGATCTGCATGGCTGAGACAGGCCCGGGAAAGGATATCTGCTTCGGCGAGCAGTTCCGGTCACGCCGAGGCGTCGAATAATCCCTCCACCCTAGAGGGGGCGGAGACGTTCGTTGTTCGTGCACCTGTCCCTTACGTCGATATGACGGGTGCGGAGGGGAGTCTCGTATGTTAGGAGCTCCGACGATATCGAGCTCGTTGCTATAGGTTGGAGGCTCATCTTACGGCAAGACGCCTTAGGTTGGCCGAAGTCTGTCGGTTTTACCGTTTGGACGGGACTGTTCGGGTCCTGAATGAGATGATCGCCGAAGGTTTCTTCTTGGCGAAGTGGCGTATGACCTGGCTACTTGCCGCGCGTGCGGAGTGCCAGGAACAGGTTGCGCGTATGGAGGTGCCTGCCCTACTTGAAGCTGACTGCCAACCCCTGGAGGATACCGCACATCCGTTTACCACGGCCATCTAGGCCTACCGGGCTTCCCTGGAAAGGTAGAGGCGATACGCCAATTTCTTGGAATTGGCTGGCCCAGTCTTTTGCGAAAAACATATGGTCAAGGGCCCGTGTACCTTCTTGGAAGATTTGGTGTCTAGTGGCTTCAAAGTCCCGGCAGAAAGACTCGAGGCCCTAAGGCAGGCACGTCGGTTTTGGCGGGCCGAACTGATCAAGATGGAGGTGGAGGAACCATTGGAAGATGATATGATTGGTCCACATCCTCCACTTCGGCTGCAGGACCGTCCAGAACGGTAAGGATGGGAATCATACCGTACCGAACTCCAAAAACGGGCGGTCTTTTTCTTTTTTCTCCACTAGGACCAGTTTGTCGCGAGGGGGTTTCCCCTTTGCGTCTCTTTTCCCTTGTTTTTTTTTTTAAATGTAATCGATCATATCTCCAAAACCTGTAATGGGGATTGATCCTGACTTAGTTGTATTAATTTGCATTCAAAATATCCGAACTAAACAACGGAAGTTCCCCTTTAGGGTATAAAGTAATGTGGGAAGTGCAATGGAAACTTATGAAACAGTGAAACTATTTCTGCAAAATTTTGTATATTGGCGTATTGCCGATCTAAATGCATTCGAAACAAAGGAAGAATTTTTTTCAGCCAGAAAAAACTTTATTAATATCTTAGCTGTATTCGCTTAATCTTAAAAAGACAAGGCATTGCCTAAGTACCCCGAAGCGGGGATCAAGCCAACCGTATTTCGTATTACAGATGAAATATAAATGGAGTTCGCACTCCCGAAAACTCCTAGTTAGGGTCGTGAAAATGACTTAGCAGTAATAACGTTTCAAGTGGGCCGTGTTCCACGAGTTTTTGATCCGTTATCCGGCCACGGTTACGAGTTCGTAGATGCCCGGGCAAACTGCCTTAGATATGAGGTACGGACCCTCCCACCGAGCGCCGAGTTTACCGGCGTTAACTTCCTTGGTGTTCTCAAAAACTTCCCATATAACTAGATCGCCTTCATTGAAACGCCGCTATCAAATAGTCTTATTATAATATCGAGCCGCTGCGTCTTGTTAATGTTGCATTCTGACCAGAGCCTTATCACGCAGTTCCTCGGCGAGATCGTTGTGGTCAAATAGCATTTTGTCATTAAGTTCGGGATTGTCGACCATCATGGTTCGACAAAGTGTCGGGACTCCTGCTTCGGCTGGGGCAAGTGATTCGAGACCGTACGCGAGGGAGAAAGGGGACTGTCCCGTTCTCTGCCGCGGGGTTGTGCGATAGGACCACAATACGCCGTCCAGGTGGTCTGCCCATGCTCCCTTCCTTCGACCGAGTTGTTTCATGAGTCCATCGACGATCGACTTGTTTGTGGCCTCAGCTTGACCATTTCCTTGCGGGTATCGAGGAGTCGATGTGTTGAGACTGATTTGCCACTTCGTCAGGAAACGTCTGGTGATCATCGAGGTGAATTGCGTGCCATTATCGATGACAATCTCGTATGGAAGTCCGTGGTGACATATGATGTTCTTCCATATGAAATTGGTCACGTCCAAGGATTGGATCCTTGTGAAGGACTCCGCTTCTACCCATTTGGTGAAGTAATCGGTCAGCACTAGGACATACTTCTTGGATTTTGATGCCGGCAGAGGTCCTATAGCGTCCATGGCCCAGCGCATGAAGGGATATGGAGCTGTCACGGTATTCAGCAATTCGGGCGGGACGTGCCGCATTGGTCCGTGGCGCTGACAGGCTTCGCAGTTGGCCATCATTGTAGGCCAATAATGTCCGTCCTTTTTGATCTTGAGGGCGAGTGCACGTCCGCTAGAATGGTTGCCACCTTCGCCTTCGTGTACCTCCATCATGATACGCTCAGCTTCGTCCCGAGTAACACACTTCGGCAAAACAATTCTCCGTCCAAGAGGATGTATTTGGCACTTCGAGCCTTCAATCGTCGAGCTGCCCATCGGTCTGGCGGGATGATGCCTTCAGAGATATAGAGTTTGATCTCAAGTTGCCAATCGTCTGGAGGCTTTGCGATCTCCGTCATATCCTCTTTTGGCTCGTCGACTTCCATTAGAACCGAGTTGTCGTTGATTATAGCTATCTGGCTATCCGGATCGATGCTGGGAGCGTCGACGCATTCAATCGGAATGGTGCAGCGTAAGTCGGGGTCAGAGCGGTTCGCCAGAGCTGCGAGGGACGCGTTCTCGTTCCGTGGGACCTTCATCAGAGAAAAAGATGTGAATTCCCCAGATAACGTTTGGACCAAATGTCGATATGCTCCCATTCGCTTGTTTTTAGCGTCGAATTCTCCGCTGAATTGGCTGACTACAGTTGGGAGTCACAGAAGACTTGCAAGTGTTTGACTCCGAGTCCGCGTGCTAACCAAAGTCCCGCAAGAACGGCCTCGTATTCAGTTTCGTTGTTTGACGCCTTGAAGTTATGTTTTAACGCCTGCTCGAGAATTTCACTGGTGGGGGATCGGAGAATGAGTCCCACCCCAGATCCTTGATTCGTCGACGAACATTGTCCAGTGTTCCTCCATAGGGGTGGGGTCGCCGAGCTCAGGAGATAGTTCAGTGATGAAGTTAGCCAGGACTTACGACTTCAGGCTTGGGCGAGAACGGTGTTCGATATCGTACTCGCTTAGTTCGACTGTCCATTTTGCCATGCATCCGGATTGGAGGGAACTATGGAGGATAGTTCGAAGTGGTTGGTCAGTTAACACGACGATGAAATGCGACTGAAAATAGGATCAGATCAATTGGTGATAGCTTGTCCTGTGGGAAGGTTGTTAAAGGGTGGGGACCAGGGTTCGAGGAACGCCTGGTGCACCAATAACCTACTGTGGATTTGGATGAATAGTTCCAATTGCCCAGTGAGGGGTTAGGATCGATGCCCTGCAGGGCCAGCTTGGGG
>NW_010921876.1:7669-18482 GCF_000633955.1 Camelina sativa
GGACAAGTGTTAACCCTTCTGATAACATATCTGATGATATGTTTCTTTCATTTGCATCTTATGATGCTGTGCTCGCTGGAAAGCAAGCTGAAAATGTTTTATTTGGTACGTTTATTATATTACATTTAATAATAATATATCCTATTTTTGTTAGTATATTGTATTTTTTACGTTTATTATATTACATTTAATAATAATATATCCTATTTTGGTTTTTCTAATCTATCCAATTTGATTTCTCTCAGATTTCTTTGGTCAAGTTGTCGATTGTGGTGAAATCAAAGAAATAACTACAACAAACAAACCAACTACCAAAATCAACTTCCACTTGAGAAATTCTGAGTATGTTTTAAACTAAATATTTTTCAATGCTTGGTCACCTGACAAATATAGCAAATAATCTTCTACTCATTTTTTAATATTACTACTCTCACAGGGATACACGTGTTTTGTGTACTCTTTGGGTTACCTGCTCTCACATAATTAGTGAAGCTTGCCACGAGTCTACCGATGGTATTGTTTTCTGCTTACTAAGGTTTGGTAAAGTTAATCAGTACAACGGTAAGTATTTTCTCATTATACTACATATTAACTTTCTAAAATGTTTTATTAAATTAGTTTGAATGACAATTAATATAGATGCTTGGAGTGTTCAAAATCACTGGGACTGTTCTCAAGTTATAATCAATTCAGAAATTACTGAAGCTGAAGATCTAAGATAACTGTGAGTTTATATATTTGTAGACGATCATATATACTATTATTTTTATAAACACATATAATAACGTGATAACTTGAATATTAGGCTTTCCAATGATGGCTTGCAACTGACGATCANACTTCCACTTGAGAAATTCTGAGTATGTTTTAAACTAAATATTTTTCAATGCTTGGTCACCTGACAAATATAGCAAATAATCTTCTACTCATTTTTTAATATTACTACTCTCACAGGGATACACGTGTTTTGTGTACTCTTTGGGGTACCTGCTCTCACATAATTAGTGAAGCTTGCCACAAGTCTACCGATGGTATTGTTTTCTGCTTACTAAGGTTTGGTAAAGTTAATCAGTACAACGGTAAGTATTTTCTCATTTTACTACATATTAACTTTCTAAAATGTTTTATTAAATTAGTTTGAATGACAATTAATATAGATGCTTGGAGTGTTCAAAAACACTGGGACTGTTCTCAAGTTATAATCAATTCAGAAATTACTGAAGCTGAAGATCTAAGATAACTGTGAGTTTATATATTTGTAGACGATCATATATACTATTATTTTTATAAACACATATAATAACGTGATAACTTGAATATTAGGCTTTCCAATGATGGCTTGCAACTGACGATCATGGATTCATTGCAAAAGAAAGTGTTTTGGGCAAAACCTAAAAAGGAAGAATTAGAAGAATACCCTATTAAAACTATCGAAGAAGTCCTTCATGCATTTGAGGTATTTTTCGCTAAAAAATATCTATTATCCATTGTATTATTATAAATTTATGTAATAATACATAGAAATTAAACTTTATAGGTTGGGATGTGTCGCACTACCTGTAAAGTAATTGAAGTCGATAGAGACTACTCTTGGGCCTACATTGCATGTAAGAAATGCAACAAAAAGACCATCGTCGAGCAAGGCATTAAGTTGGAAGATGAAAATCATTAACCAGCACCAAAGTTCTATTGTGAGGTTTGCTGTCAGTATGTAAAAAACGTCTCAACCAAGTAAGTTACTTATACGTATTTGCTATAATGATAATAAAGAAGTTCGTTATATACTTCTATGATAATCAAAACCTTAAAATTTTAAAAAAATATTTTTAGGTTCTGGATTTATCTTAAAATCAAAGACAAAACTGGAGAAGCAAAATGTATGGTGTTTGATAGCTTCGCTGCTGATATGGTTGGAATGCAATCCTCATAACTCCTTAACAATAGATACGATTTGGTAACTATTCATCTTTTCCGTATTATATTTCCGTATCATATTATTCATCTTTTCCGTATTATATTTCCTTATAATAACAAATTCGATAAATTTGACTTGGTTAAACCATTGCATAATAAACAATAGCTGGAGGATCCTGAAGCTATTCCTCTTGAGGTTTTATCATTAGAAGGGAAAACATTCGAGTATCTCCTTTCTATCGAGTTGAAAAATATTAGAGGGAGCTCCACCATTTACAACGTCGCTGCTTTGTGCTCCAAAGGATTGAATTCTGATTTTGAGATTCTCCCTTCAGACACTTATATAGATCCGTCTTCAATGTTGTCCGGTGGTCAGGTATTACCATTTTTATTGTTTATATAATTTGTCTGCAGAAGATTTATATAAGGTTTCAAATTGGATGTTAATGTTTACTATAATTATAGGGTTGTTTAATGATTACTGATGGAAGTGAACCATCAGATGTGGATGCTTCAACATCTTCCACTTCATCATCAAAAAGAGGTTCATCAAACATGGTCGAAGGAGATGACCAATCATCTACCTCAGAAAAACATTGCTCCGGACAAAAAGTGGAAGATGCTACTGCTGCTGGTGTTTCTAAGGAACTTAACAATTTGTTCAGTTAATTTTCTTTTGAGTTTTACTATCTATCCACTTTGAGACTTTTGAATTTCTACATTGGTTTTGGTTATTGTTTTCATTTTCATGAGTTTTTTGTGAGACTATTGGTGTTATTGTTTTTTAATATTCAGCTTCGTTTCAATTTAATTTCTTATTCCTTTGTTTCCTTATCTATCCACTTTGAGACTTTTTATATTTCTACATTGGTTTTGCGATTAGGTTTTCATGTTTTTATAACATGGTTGTTATAAAACCTTAACTTCTGATACTTTATTTATGATTATGTTATTGACTAAAGCTGAAACAACTGTATTATACTATATCTTTTATTCTATATTTGAATACATATTTTTGCATGTGAAACAATTGTAAGATGAGAACTCTATTTGAATAACACATATACGAACACAGCAACATATAAATTTGTACTCAATTGTCATGTCAAAACCTTTCTCCTGCATTCACAAACAGTATAATACAGTAAAAATAGTGGATCAGTAGAAACTGTATCACATAAAAAATGCCTTCATAATTTGATTCTTTTTGTTACGTGACATTTCACACATCTCAAATCTATTAATTTGTTTTTTCCTGCTTTATAACTTTAAAAAAATTGATTCGGCAAGTCAATCAATATTCAGAATGATATCCTAATATATCTTATTTTTTTTAAAAAGTAGAACCAAACCTTATCAATATAGTTGTTTTTCAGTTGGTTTATTTGTCCTTATCTGTAACTAGACTATTATTTTTAAAACGAAACTAACACTTCCAATAATATAATTCTGTATATTATCAAGTAATATAATTAGAGCATCTGTAATTGACGTACAACTATATCTTAGGGAATCTGCTATAACTTAAAAATATCACGAATATAGGTCATAATTATTACAAATAATATTTTAGGAGATAAATACAAAGTGTAAGATCTATCGTACCGTCACTACTAAATTCAAATATTATCTTCCTATACAATGTGTATATATCAATCAAATAAATATACTATTTCTACCGAATTAGTTGAATCATCTTAATCGTATCAACCAACTATTAATACAAAAGCTTAACTTTCCATATGTTTTCAAAAATGGCGATATGTACAATGAATTTATGTAGATCCTCTGAATATAAACACTTTGATTTTACTATTTTTTAACACAAAAACATGCAGATTTGACAACTCATTGACTTTATAAATAAATGAAAAAATAAAAAAAAAAAAAATTATCTATAAAAACAAACCATATGTGAAGTCACTTTTTCATTAACCTAAACCACTTCTTATTTCACCACAATATCTTCTCTTCACCAATATGGCTAATTTTAGCCAATTAACCACCATATATCCGTGCAATGATCTCAATTGGAACGTTTGTGTGAAGATCCTAAGGATATGGCGTAAAACAGATAATGGGGATGACTCTCTCGAGTTGGTTGTACGTGATGTCTTCGTAAGTTTTGTGTATTTTTATCACTGATTTAGAGATAATTAACAATATATATATATATATGACTTTGTTTTTTTCTTATCAATTTCCAGGGGACCAAAATAGTAGTAACTATACCGAATGGTTTTATTGAAATTTTCAAGTTTGACATCCAAGAAGATGCATGGAAAGTTTTTTCTGCTTTTGACGTCATAAACTGCAACAGACCTATCCGTATTACTCAAGGTTACTATCGGATCGTGTTTAGGGAAGATACCATTGTGGAAGACACTGAACCACGTTCTAACAATCAGTTCATTGATTATGTGTCTTTTGATACACTATATGATAGTTATCATGCCATAACTAATCGCTGCTTAGGTATTTTTTTGAATCTAATTTTTTAATTTGTTTATCTTACTATAATATTAGTTTTATGATATTTAATATAAACATTCATATTTTTTATAGATATCATGGGACGTGTAATCAATGTCCAACCATTGATCTATGTCGATGATCCAAGAGCTGTTCAATATGAGGAAAGGGCCCGACTTTTGCGTTTCTCCCTTAAAAACCAAAAGTAATACGGACAAGAAGAAATAATTTTCCCATGCAACTCGGAACCAAACCAACTATGAAAACCATTTTTTAAATTATCTTTTTCCATATTTACTAGATACAACTAATTCTAACTTTTTTTTTTGTAGTCATGAAGTCATTCACTGTACTGCTTATGATGAACATGCCGACTACTTTCAACGTTATTGGAGTCCTTCTTATACGACTCCTATCATAGGCGTTCTACGTTTCTGGAAGGCTAAGTTTACTCATGGAGGTACAAGCTAATGAGTTTTATTATATTGAACGACTCAATATGTAATCATTAATTTTAAAAAATTTTATTCTTCACAATAGGTCAAGACATCAAACTTTTGAGTGTTCCTGGAGTGTCTACTATTTGCTTTGATCCTCCATATACTGAAGTAACTGATTTCAGAAACAGGTAACCTTTAATATAATAATAATTTGTTGTTTACATACATACTTTCATCTCTCATTTATTGATTATTACAATATATCATTTTGATGATATATTATTATGATATTTTTCAGGATCTCCTTCAACCTCGACAGTGATGATGACTTTATCTATTAAGGCATAGCTTCAAGGGAGTAAATGATGAAGTGGTCGACTTTCAAGTTGCTCTGTAGTTTGGCTTTATTCTCTCTGTCAAATAAGAGACATTTTGCCTCATCGTGCTTTTCTTATGTAATAAATTACCATCTTTCCATGTCATGTTATTTTAAAAACTCGAGTGTTTTAAGTTTTAATCTTATGATTTTATTATGGTCAAATTTTATATATATATACTATAGTAATATTTTCTTTTATTTGCTTATTAGATAAAATAATATGCTCATAGAAAACAATGACATTTCTTATGAAGTTGTTTATACACATATACATAATAGATGTCATTTTAATAGAATATATAGAGTACTTTTCTTAACAACACCAAAACATTGACTTCTATAATGTCGTCGATGCATTGTAGACATATAATTTTGGTTTAATTTTAAGCCTAAACTATAATCATTTTTTTTTTTTTTTTGCTAAGGGATGGATGCTAAAACTTCAAAATAACTTTAACCCAAAACAAAATAGTAGTCAATTTTTTAATAAATTTAGGATACTTATATAACAAAGTGAACCAATGCATCACGATGGTGTCTTCGCCACAAGACTGGCCGGCGTTCTCCACTTATCTCGAGGACATCACGATGGACAGGGAGGAATTTTCTTCTTTTTCCTTATCTTTTATTCCTAGGACTGTAAATGTAAAAGCGGATCTCTTGGCACGCTGTGCGCGCACATCTCCGCATAATGTTTTGTATGTAAACAATTTCCCTCCGCATTGGCTCATCTGAGCTAATCTTTTGTTGACAAAAAAAAAAGTGAACCAATGCATGGAGCTTGACCAGTCTAAAAAATAAAAATGACAGCCTTTCAAAGTCTTTGCTTTGATTCTTTAAAAATTGGACATTCCAATAAAAAAAATGACAACACTTTAAGATACTACTCCCATCAAACATAAATTTCATATAAGTAAATGTACACAAAATATATTTTAGAAGTAATTTTAAAAGAAGGAGAATTCGGTTTCTTAACGTTTTTCAACCTTTATCAACTACTTCATTATAAATACAGAATGAGGTTAGCTATATAGATCATTTCTACTCTTATAATGTCTCATCTTTCATCTTCTTCCTTCTTTAAAACACAAAATTTTCCATTAAAAAAATATGGTAGCATACATAGAAGAATTGGACCCGACATCTAATCGGATTAGTGTTGCTGTCAAGTTACTTCGTTGCTGGACACCTCATCGCATATTTGGACAACCTAACTTTAAGTGTTTGATTGTGGTTGATGAGAAGGTATTTTAATAGATCTGTGTATTTTCGATAAAAAAAAATTTTAATATCTTTTTGTTATGCATGTTTTCAATATACTTTTTTGTAAAATATTTCTCTAATGTGAAAAAGTTTTACAACAGGGAAAACGAATTGAAGCTAAAATCCCATTTCGTGATTACTTTGATCATTTCGTAGATGTGTTGGAAGAAGGAGAATGGTTTCTTCTTTATAAGTTCGAAGTTATGGAAAATCAGCAAACTTTCAGGAACTGTAACAATCCTTTCCTCATATTGATAACAAATCAAACTCGAATCACCCCAATACCTCCCAGATGTCCAGGCAACATTCTTCATCTAACAGATGCAATAACGCTTGAGAATGCTACAGAGAATGAGAAGAACTGTTGCGTTGGTAAATATCTTATTCTTAAAATTAATTATAAGAATAATAATTTTAATATTAGGATTTTACTCATTATATTTAGTTATGATTTTAATTTTTTTCTTTTTATAATTTATGGTAGATTTTTGCGGGATGGTGGTACGAGTCGCACCACGTCTTAAAGTTAAATTTCTAGATCGTGAAGCTGGTTACAATGGGCAAAAAGAAGTTCTTCCCTTACAGTGAAGGACATCAAGTAAGTAAATTAAACTAAATAAAGATTTACAAACATGATGAGATCATTGCTATTTAGAAAATATTATTAAGAGTCATATGTATTGAAGATAATCATTTTTTTGTGTGAAGTGGAGAAGAGATTAAATGTCTTGCGGTAGGTGATACATGTTTGGAATTTGGTTATAAATGGGAACAAATTACTTCCTGTCCTTAATATAGTAGCAAAGACGTCATGTGTCTGCTTATGTTTTGGAGAAGCGCTTTCTTTGACGGTATAAACAAATCTTAGTTTCAGTTTTAATATAACGCATATAAGGTAAAATTAAATGTATTAATCTTTAGAATTTAATTCTTCAGGTAACGTATGCTTAATGTCTCAATTTAGATGTTCTCATCTTATACTTGGAAACGAAGTCAGACCATTCACGACAGATCCTGCTCTGTAAGTTCATAATATTCATATATTTTTTTCAGTATCTCTTTACAATAGATATTTTTTAACATATTTTCCCATTTTTCTGCAGTCTCGCTTTTCATGATACATCAGATGATGAAGATTATCACGGAGAAGAAGAATCAAGTGATTCTAATTAATCAGTGTAACAGCCACATTGTTTGTTACAAAATTTTATCAAATCCTTTAGTTTCCTTTTATTTAGTATAAGTTGTTGTAATTGTGAATCGTTAGTTCCGCCTTATTATCGTTTTTCAACCCTAATATAATTTATTTATTTGAATTACAATTTAATATATGTTTATATATTTAAACTTACATTTAAAAGAAAACGGGTAAGTTTTGACATATAAATTGTCATATATATATATGAACCTTAAAAGATTTCGTAAATATTCTCCAGTAGTTATGGCTAAACATATATTTAGTTATGACTAAATATTTCGTAAAGAGTTCATTCGCTTAACATATACTGTCACATAATTTTGTGATTAATTAATAGACAGATTAATCACAAAATTCCTCATTAAGCGTTCTCTCATTAGTCCTACGAAGATATCTCTCAAAAAACAATTAATCAGTGTTTTTCTTTTGCTTAGTTGTTTACAATGAAGAAGAAGAAAAATGATGAATCAAATCGTATTCAAGTAAAAGAAGGCGACCCAAAAAATCGTAAAGTGTCTACGGAAAATCAACCACAAAGTCCAGTTACAGTTTCATAGAAGCCTCAAACTGTAGTCAATATTAATTCTGTTTTTAGTAGAGTTCTAAATGATATTACAAATCGGTCATCTTCTCAAGTACTTTCTTCTCCAAGTACAAGTAACACACTTTCTGGTATTGTTCATCTCAATTTCATATTTACATTTTTATTTATTCAATATATAAACTATATTAACTTCACAAACTTAATCCAAGCATATTTTTATTTTGTGATTTTGGTGTAGATTATAGGACACCATCTTCTGGCTTTTCAAATGAAGGCATATGCAACAAAGAGAGTCGCAGTAATATTTTTAATGGTAATTTAAAAAAATCTTAAATTCAATTCTTAAATTTAAATTATTACTCATCTTCTTATTTCTATGATCATTACGTTTTGAATACACGTGCCAATTAAATTTTTCCTTCAGGAAGTAAGCCTAATTTGGAAAAATGGATTTCGAAACAAACTTGCAACACAAGGATTTACTCATCTACCACTCCCATAGTTGACTCTATAGCAAAAATGGGACGAAGATCATCAACTCCATCAGGTCTATTAATCTAACATATTTGTATAATTATTTTTATTTTATATTATATAGAAAACTAATTATTTCAAACCTTATACCTTATAGACAAACTAGTGCCAAATAACTATCAGAGTAATCATGCAAAGAATTACCGGTACAATCCCACACTTTTGGATGTTACTAATATACCCGAAAGGAATAACAGACACTGAGTTGAGGAAGAGATCAGTCCAGATAGCACTATAACTAGAGGTTATTCGTAATATGTGTAACCCTTTATTTTAACTATTACAAAGTTTTTTCAATTTTATTAACTCTCCATTTATACACAGATCGAGTGTCCACTCAAGCATCAAAAAACAACATATTTAGAAGAAAGGTTTCAAGCATTTCAAAAATGACAAATTTAGACGAAGATGAAGACAATGAATATGAGCAGGTTGACTCAGATAGCGGTATAATTTCTTCATCCAATAATAAAAGTCTATATTATCTATTGTTAGACATTTATTTACAAAAATAAAATAATCAATCCATGTTTTGCAGATATTGAAGAAGAATATGATGATTAGGTGTTTTATTGTAGTAGTCAAGGAGAATATGATTCATCATCATCTGAATATGCTGATGATGATGAAGATGTTGTTGATCAAATTACACCACAACTTTCAGCTGCTAATGATGCTAAACGACGTTATGATATGCTTACGATGTTTGAGGCAAGTTTTAAAAAAGTTTTTGGAACCACAACTAACACTACAAAGAAGACTGTTAATTTGTGGACAGGTATTCTTTTATTGGTTTTATTTTAAGTATATTTATAAACAAGAAAAATTTGAAAATTGTGGATGATACATTATATATTTGCAGGATATGCAGATGATGGTGATCCTGAATATAGTTGTCCTCATTGTGGTGCAATTTTTTGGTATGGAGAGAGGTTGCGGAGGACAGTAAGAACTAATAATCCAGTCTATACTGGATGTTGTAAGCAAGGACAATTGTTCTACCTATGCTAAAAGAGTCTCCAGAAATGTTATGGAATCTACTAACAAATGAAGATGATTTGTCATGTCACTTCCAGGAGAATAGTAGACCTTATAACATGGTTTTCTCTTTTACATCTTTGGGTGGTAAGGTAGATCGTTATGTTAAAAAAGGACGTGGCCCATCCATGTTTGCTTTGCAAGGTGAAAACTATCACTTGATGGGTTCTTTAAAACGAAAGGCTGGTGATTATGCAAAGTTTCAACAACTTTATATTGTTGACACTCAAAATGAAGTCCAAAATAGAGTGAATGTTATGAGGTAATAAAACCATTGTTTTTTTTTTCTTAAATGGACAATTGTATATCTTATAATTTACTGGTCCAAAAGTTGCTAATGAGATATTTTTTTTTAAAAATGCAGCAAAGAAGGACGTGAACTCAAAGTCGATGGGAAGAAAAAATTCAGGCCAGATCTTGTGGAAAGCTTAATCAAATTGTTGGACGAAGTTAATCCTCATGTAAGAGCTTTTAGAATGGCTAGAGATAGGTTTGATATGGAGACAGAAGAATCAAACTTCCATATGAGGATTATCTCAAGTCGCAAAACTGATGGTAGGGAATACAACATCCCTACGGCCTCTGAAGTTGCTGCACTGATTCCAGGAGATATTGATGCGAATATGGATAAAAGAGATATCGTCCTCCAAAAAAGAAGTGGAAAATTACTAAGAATTCATGAATGCCATGTCGCATATCTAGCCTTACAGTATCCTTTGTTGTTTCCAAGAGGAGAGGATGGCTACAGACTTGGTATTAAGAAGACAAAGATAACAAGAGGAAGGATATCAAAGAAGCAGTCAAAGAAAAAGAATTCAAATAAAAAAAGTCAGAAGGATGTAAGTATGAGGCAGTGGTTTGCTTATAGGCTTCAAGAAAGGAAAATTGAGAAGCACACCCTTCTAAGATCAAAGCGTTTACTACAACAGATTATTGTTGACGCCTATACCATGATCGAAACAAATAGGCTAAGGTATTTTAAAGAAAACCAAAAGAATCTTCGAAAGACATACAAGGAAGATTTGAGGAAA
>NW_010921876.1:18542-18914 GCF_000633955.1 Camelina sativa
ACAAAATGGGTATAAGTGTTGTCTAAACACTCCAAATTCATCTTGAAGTCTTAAAATTAGTCTAATGCATTGGATTGTCACAAACGTTGACCCTAGAAACACAAACAAAGCTGTTTACTGCTTCAAATCAATTTTTTTTCAGTTTAAGCCTGTTTTGGGATAAAACAGGGTTAAGCGTTGTCTAAACACTCCAAATTCATCTTGAAGTCTTAAAATTAGTCTAATGCATTGGATTGTCACAAATTCTGAACCTAGAAACATTAACAAAGCTGTTTACTGCTTCGAATTAATATTTTCTTGGTTTGAGCCTGTTTCGGGACAAAATAAGTATAAGTGTTGTCTAAACACTCCAAATTCATCCTGAAATCTTAC
>NW_010921877.1:0-610 GCF_000633955.1 Camelina sativa
TAAGTGTTGTCTAAACACTCCAAATTGATCCCGAACTCTTACAATTAATCAAATGCATTGGATTGTTAGATATTTTGACCCTAGAAACAGTAACAAAACTGCTTACTGATTAGAAATTATTTTTTTCCTCGGTGTTAGCCTGTTTTCTTGGTTTAAGCCTCTTTTGGGCTAAAACGGGTCAAAGTGTTGTCTAAACACTCCAAATTCATCCCCAACCCTTACAATTAGTCAAATGCATTGGATTGTCACAAATTCTGACCCTAGAAACAGTAACAAAGCTGTTTACTGCTTAGAATCAATGTTTTCTCTGTTTAAACCTGCTTTGGGATAAAACGGGTTTAAGTGTGGTCTAAACATTCCATATTCATCCCCAACTCTTACAATTAGTCAAATGCATTGGATTGTCAAACATTCGGACCCTAGAAACAGTATCAAAGCTGCTTACTGCTTAGAATCAATGTTTTCTTGGTTTTAGCCTGTTTTGGGACAAAATGGGTATAAGTGGTGTCTAAACACTCCAAATTCAACCCAAACCCTTATAATTAGTCAAATGCATTGGATTGTTACATATTTTGACCCTAAAAAGAGTACCATATCTGATTACTGCTTC
>NW_010921877.1:2014-16006 GCF_000633955.1 Camelina sativa
CCTAGAAAGAGTAACATAGCTCTGTGTACTGCTTACAATCAATGTTTTCTCGGTTTTAGCCTGTTTTCTTGGATTAAGCATGTTTTGGGATAAAACGGGTTTAAGTGTTGTCTAAACACTCCAAATTCATCCCGTTCACTAGAATTAGTCCAATGCATTGGATTGTCACACATTCTGACCCTAGAAACAGTAACAAAGCTATTAACTGCTTAGAAACAATGTTTTCTCGGTTTTAGCCTGTTTTGGATCAAAATGGGTATAACTGGTGTCTAAACACTCCAAATTCAACCCGAACTCTTATAATTAGTCAAATGCATTGGATTGTTACATATTTTGACCCTAGAAAGAGTAACATAGCGGTTTACTGCTTCGAATCAATGTTTTCTCTCGGTTTTAGCCTGTTTTCTCGGTTTAAGCCTGTTTTGGGATAAAACGGGTTTAAGTGTTGTCTAAACACTCCAAATTCATCCCGAACTCTTACAATTAGTCAAATGCATTGGATTGTCACACATTCTGACCCTAGAAACAGTAACAAAGCTGTTTACTGCTTCGAATCAATGTTTTCTCGGTTTTAGCCTGTTTCGGGACAAAATGGGTAAAAGTGGTGTCTAAACACTCCAAATTCAACCCGAACTCTTATAATTAGTCAAATGCATTGGATTGTTAGATATTTTGACCCTAGCAAGAGTAACATAGCTGTTTACTGTTTCCGATTAATGTTTTCTCTCGGTGTTAGCCTGTTTTCTTGGTTTAAGCCACTTTTGGGCTAAAACGGGTCAAAGTGTTTTCTAAACACTCCAAATTCATCTCCAACTCTTACAATTAGTCAAATGCATTGGATTGTCACACATTATGACCCAAGAAACAGTAACAAAGCTGTTTACTGCTAACAATCTATGTTTTCTCGGTTTTAGCCTGTTTTCTCGGTTTAAGCATGTTTTGGGATAAAACGGGTTTAAGTGTTGTCTAAAAACTCCAAATTCATCCCGAACTCTTACAATTAGTCAAATGCATTGGATTGTCAAACATTCTGACCCTAGAAACAGTAACAATGCTGCTTACAGCTTAGAATCAATGTTTTCTCGGTTTAAGCCTGTTTTGGGATAAAACGGGTTTAAGTGTTGTCTAAACACTCCAAATTCATCCCGAACTCTTACAATTAGTCAAATACATTGGATTGTCACAAATTCTGACCCTCGAAACAGTAACAAAGCTGTTTACTGCTTAGAATCAATGTTTTCTCGGTTTAAATCTATTTTGGGATAAAACGGGTTTAAGTGTGGTCTAAACATTCCATATTCATCCCCAACTCTTACAATTAGTCAAATTCATTGAATTGTCACACATTCTAACCCTAGAAACAGTAACAAAGCTGTTTACTGCTTAGAATCAAGGTTTTCTCAGTTAAATTCATTGAATTGTCACACATTCTAAGTGTTGTCTAAACACTCCACATTCATCCCGAACTCTTACAATTAGTCAAATACATTGGATTGTCAAACATTCTGACCCTAGAAACAGTAACAAAGCTTCTTACTGCTTAGAATCAATGTTTTCTCGGTTTTAGCCTGTTTTGGGATAAAACGGGTTTAAGTGTTGTCTAACACTCCAAATTCATCTCGAATTCTTAAAAATAGTCAAATGCATTGGATTGTTACATATTTTGACCCTAAAAAGATTAACATATCTGTTTACTGCTTCCAATCAATGTTTTCTCTCGGTTTTAGCCTGTTTCTCGGTTTAAGCATGTTTTGGGATAAAACGGGTTTAAGTGTTGTCTAAACACTCCAAATTCATCCTGAACTCTTACAGTTAGTCAAATGCATTGGATTGTCACACATTATGACCCTAGAAACAGTAACAAAGATGTTTACTGCTAACAATCAATGTTTTCTTGGCTTTAGCCTTTTTTCTCGGTTTAAGCATGTTTTGGGATAAAACGGGTTTAAGTGTTGTCTAAACACTCCAAATTCATCCCGAACTCTTACAATTAGTCAAATGCATTGGATTGTCACACATTATGACCCTAGAAACAGTAACAAAGCTGTTTACTGCTTCCAATCAATGTTTTCTCGGTTTTAGCCTGTTTTCTCGGTTTAAGCATGTTTTGGGATAAAACGGGTTTAAGTGTTGTCTAAACACTCCAAATTCATCCCAAACTCTTACAATTAGTCAAATGCATTGGATTGTCACACATTATGACCCTAGAAACAGTAACAAAGCTGTTTACTGCTTACAATCAATGTTTTCTCGGTTTTAGCCTGTTTTCTCGGTTTAAGCATGTTTTGGGATAAAACGGGTTTAAGTGTTGTCTAAACACTCCAAATTCATCCCAAACTCTTACAATTAGTCAAATGCATTGGATTGTCACACATTATGACCCTAGAAACAGTAACAAAGCTGTTTACTGCTTACAATCAATGTTTTCTCGGTTTTAGCCTGTTTTCTCGGTTTAAGCATGTTTTGGGATAAAACGGGTTTAAGTGTTGTCTAAACACTCCAAATTCATCCCAAACTCTTACAATTAGTCAAATGCATTGGATTGTCACACATTATGACCCTAGAAACAGTAACAAAGCTGTTTACTGCTTACAATCAATGTTTTCTCGGTTTTAGCCTGTTTTCTCGGTTTAAGCATGTTTTGGGATAAAACGGGTTTAAGTGTTGTCTAAACACTCCAAATTCATCCCAAACTCTTACAATTAGTCAAATGCATTGGATTGTCACACATTATGACCCTAGAAACAGTAACAAAGCTGTTTACTGCTTACAATCAATGTTTTCTCGGTTTTAGCCTGTTTTCTCGGTTTAAGCATGTTTTGGGATAAAACGGGTTTAAGTGTTGTCTAAACACTCCAAATTCATCCCAAACTCTTACAATTAGTCAAATGCATTGGATTGTCACACATTATGACCCTAGAAACAGTAACAAAGCTGTTTACTGCTTACAATCAATGTTTTCTCGGTTTTAGCCTGTTTTCTCGGTTTAAGCATGTTTTGGGATAAAACGGGTTTAAGTGTTGTCTAAACACTCCAAATTCATCCCAAACTCTTACAATTAGTCAAATGCATTGGATTGTCACACATTATGACCCTAGAAACAGTAACAAAGCTGTTTACTGCTTACAATCAATGTTTTCTCGGTTTTAGCCTGTTTTCTCGGTTTAAGCATGTTTTGGGATAAAACGGGTTTAAGTGTTGTCTAAACACTCCAAATTCATCCCGAACTCTTACAATTAGTCAAATGCATTGGATTGTCACACATTATGACCCTAGAAACAGTAACAAAGCTGTTTACTGCTTACAATCAATGTTTTCTCGGTTTTAGCCTGTTTTCTCGGTTTAAGCATGTTTTGGGATAAAACGGGTTTAAGTGTTGTCTAAACACTCCAAATTCATCCCAAACTCTTACAATTAGTCAAATGCATTGGATTGTCACACATTATGACCCTAGAAACAGTAACAAAGCTGTTTACTGCTTCCAATCAATGTTTTCTCGGTTTTAGCCTGTTTTCTCGGTTTAAGCATGTTTTGGGATAAAACGGGTTTAAGTGTTGTCTAAACACTCCAAATTCATCCCGAACTCTTACAATTAGTCAAATGCATTGGATTGTCACACATTATGACCCTAGAGACAGTAACAAAGCTGTTTACTGCTTCGAATCAATGTTTTCTCGGTTTTAGCCTGTTTCGGACAAAATGGGTAAAAGTGGTGTCTAAACACTCCAAATTCAACCCGAACTCTTATAATTAGTCAAATGCATTGGATTGTACATATTTTGACCCTAGAAAGAGTAACATAGAATAAATTGGGATCATGATCACCTTGTCCGTACAGCCACCGTCCGTACAACTCTAGCCGGGCCGTCCGTACAACCTTGGTGTCCAAACGTGTAAAGGCCCATTCGTTGTCACACAAGCCTCAATGTGAACCAAGACAAGTCTCTAGGTCCTTCTATTCTTACCGTTGGCGACTTAAGCAAGTGGGGGAGAAGAAGTCACATGTTATGTTAAGGAACAAGACATGTCGCTCTCATGTCTTAATTACATTTAGCATCTTGTATAGAATATTCCTATTGCTTTCACATGTCTATATTTATTTTGTATCTAGGTTCTAAATCAAGTAAGAAGTTGAATTCTTCTTCTACACTCCCCCTTACACTCTTATTCACTCACAAAACCCTAAACCGCAAACTCTCTCACTCCAATATACTTCCTCTTCTTCTCTTCTTCTTTCAATCTAAATCTTACATGGTATCAGAGCCTTGTTGCTCCTAGTTCTCAATCTCTCAACCATTAATCACTTCCGCTCTTCTTACCCTCTTCATTTCTGTTTCAATCGCAAGAAGCGATTCCTTTTAACCGTTGGATAATACTATTGACCTTGATTGTTCCAGTTACTCTCAAAGAAGAGAACTACTTGTTGTGGGCGAGGACCCCAAAGACGGCACTATGCGGCCGAGGGCTTTGGACCCATATTACAACGAGTGAGGCTCCAAAGGAAGAACCCACCATAGACGGCAGAGAGGCGGTCACAAGCGGTGGAGACAAATGGTTTCAAGAAGACCAAAGCGTTCTTACCGTCATTCAAAACTCCCTTGATGCTCTAATACTCGAAGCCTACTCATATTGCGAGACGACCAAGGATCTGTGGGACACATTACAAAATGTGTTCGACAACACCACCGATTTAAACCGAGTATTTGAGATCAAGAGGGCCATTAACAACCTAAGCCAAGAAGACATGGAGTTCACCAAACACTTTGGGAAGTTTCGGTCTCTTTGGGCTGAACTTGAGATGCTTAAGCCAGCCACACTTGATCCGGCCATATTGAATGGAAGGCGAGAGCAAGACAAGGTGTTCGACCTACTCCTCACACTAAATCCGTCTTAAAATGACCTCATCAAACATATCTTGAGGTCAGATAATCTCCCTAGACTAGATGATGTGTGTAGCCAGATCCAAAAGGAGCATGGTTCCATGGGGCTGTTTGGTGACAAAGGAGAACTTGTAACCACTAACAAGGCTGAAGTAGCGACTGCAAACAAGAGCTACTATCGGCACGATGACAAGAATCCTCCAGTGTGCAACCACTGCAAGAAACCTGGTCACTTCAAGAGCCGGTGTTGGATACTCCATCCACATCTTCAAGTTAACCGACCCGCAAACAACCGTGGAGGACCGAGAGCACATCAAGCTACCGTTGAGCCTGCTATCTCTGACCCAAATCAGCGAGTCACCGAAGGACAAGGAACTGCTCTAGGAGCGACTTCCGACCTGGTGAGGAAGTCAGACCTTGATGCCCTTATCCAAGCTCTCAAGGAAGCCTCCGGTAACTCCTATCTTGCTTTAAATCAAACTAAACCTCTTATAGTCGATTCTGGTGCTTCACACCATATGATTAGTGACTCTAAGTTAATAAGTGAAATTAAACCGGCGGTTGGAAATGTGATTATAGCTAATGGTGATAAAGTGCTAGTTAAGGGAATTGGTGACTTAAAATTATTTGATAAGACTACTAAAGCATTTTACATGCCTAGTTTTACCTCAAACCTTTTATCTGTTAAGAGAGCCACCACCGATTTAAACTGTTATGCTATATTTGGTCCTCACAATGTGCATTTTCAGGATATTGAGACCAGCCAAGTTCTTGGACAAGGAGTCTCTAAGGATGACTTATATGTTGGGATTTATGAGACAAAGCTCACAAGAGAGGGTAGACAAACACTTGGTGAATGAATCCCCCTTTACCCACAACAAACTAACTCATTCTCAAGGGGGAGGAGAGAACATCAACTTGTGATGAACTCCCCATAAACAAGCTAGATAGAACCCAAATACTAGAGAGTAAGCGGATCCTAACTAGGAGAAGCACTAGTTTGAGACTTATCCTCTTCTAGTATCACAACACTTAGAGTTTGTGTACTTAGGAGAAGGAGGATTAAGAATCAGTAATCTAGGCTAAGTAAAGCAGTAAATAAGAAGAGTTTAGGTGGATTTGAGAAGAGAATAGGCTGCCTTAAGGGCAGCCCCTAACCGCTAATCCTAAACTCTCTACATTGTTAATATGAAACAAGAACACAAGTATAGAGAGGAAATCGGTTTCTCTTCTATTGAATAATATTGTGATGTGTTACATATGAGAGAATTACAGCTTAATATAGAGAAAACAAAGGCATAGAGCCGTTAGGCACACAAGGGATTCAAAGGAGAGATGAAAGGGACAGCTCCTTGTCTTTGGTTGACTCGCTATGCTTCCCAACCAAAGCCACACGTGATTTCCTTCCCTTCCATGCCTTGTGACCGTTAGATCTCCTTCCCTTATGGCCATTGGATCCTTCTTCCCTTCCTTGTGAGATATTTCCTTCTTCTTGGGCTTCTTCTTCTTATAAGGCCTTTGTTCTTCTTATATTGCACTTATGGCCTTGCTGACCACTCTCCTTGCTCTCACGGCCCACATGGCCTTATTGGCCACTCTTATTGTGCTCACGGCCTTACTGGCCGCTCCCACACCACTCATGGCCTTACCGGCCACACTTCTTGTACTAGCAGCCTTACCGGCCACTCTCTTCTTCCTTGTGCAGCTCGGCCTCACCGGCCTCACTCTCTCTTCTCCTTCATATATACTAATAGTACGGACGGGCCTGTACGGACGGGCCTGTACGGACGGGCCTGTACGGACGGGCCTGTACGGACGGGCCTGCACGTCAATGTGTTCACGGCCTAACTGGCCGCTCTCCGGACATGGGTCCGTTCACGGACACGGTACATGGTACCGGACACGGTACATGGTCGCTCACGGACACGGACATGGCCTTACCGGCCTTTACATGGCCTTTCCGGCCTTTCTTCTCTTCTTCCAAGGCTCGGCCTTACCGGCCTCTCCTCTCTCCTCCTTGGTACATTCTAATACTCCCCCGCACGCTTGATCGGTGGGACACCATGGGGACCAAAGATCAAGGGTGGACTAGTGTCATCTACCTCATTAAAAACCTCAACAAAGAAAACCTCTTGGGATAAAACTTTGTTAAGGGAAAAAGAGTATAGACTCCACTATCCATGATGTCCCTTGACCTTGGTTTGCAAAGAACTAGCTCCCTTCTCTTCATGATTTGAACCGCTCCTACTCCTTAGCCCACCTTGCCTTTAGCACATTCCTTATGATCTCCATCCTTGCGCCTTTAGAATTTCTTTGAGGCTCTCATAGTCTCCTTTACCCCTTAAACAAGTGATAAAGAAGAAAAGAATAAGTGTTTGCTATGAGGAATATCAAAGAAAATTTCTAAAAGTGTGACAATTTAAGAGAACATATTAAAGACTAAAGACTAGTAATGAAGCTAAGGTAATGAATTTATGAATTAAAATAGAGAAGAGTTTAGAGCACAGCCTTTATGGTGTTTTGATGGATAGGAGGGAGAGAGTTGATCACTGTTGCGGTTTGGAATTCCTCCTTGAGACCGCTCCTCTAACCATGGTTTTAAACCCGGTCAGTTTTATTTGTCAGACTGACACATGCCCACTGAATCGGACATAACTTTCGAACGGCTGCTCGGATTGGTATGATTCCACTTCCACTGGCAAGATGACTCTGTGGTCTCGAACTTTAATGAAGAACGCGGAAGCCGAATCGCAGTGGAAGGGTTTCGTCCGAGTCGATCTTTGAGACGCTTCGGCTGAGCTTTAAGTAAAGACTTTTGCTTGTGGCCGAGCAGAATCTGTGAGGTACGGTCTGAAGTCACTTGATCTCCCCCGTAACCTTTACTTGATGATGGGCTGAAACCTCATCACCTCAGTTGAAGCCTTGTGCATCACCGTTCTTGTGCACATCCAATCAACAGTTGAAACCTTGTGCATCACCTTTCCTAAAGACCATTGTGCACATCCGATCAACAACTTGGCACTAACACACATGCTCTTGGACTGATTCATCACCTTCCACCAGCTTAACAAAGACTTGGTGGCCCTTGGTTCTAACTCCAGGCATTGTGCTGCGCTCTTACATGGCTATCTTGTAGCCTTCAACCTCGCCACTTCTTCTCCTTGAGATAGTGAGCGAGCTCCACACAATCTTCAATGCTGAAACTGAAACCAAAAATCAATGGAACAGATTCTAAACAAGAGATTGTTAGAGATTAGAGTATAGAGAATATTACTGAAATTAAATAGAGAATTTAGAGAATTAATAAGAGTATATATGGAGAATAGAAAGTGAGAGTATAAGGGAGAGTATTGGCGGTAGTATAAGATGAATGGAGAGTAGAATAGAGAATCTGCTCAAGAGTTCTTATGGACAGAGTTTAACTCTGTTTTCTTGAGTTGAAAGAAGCTTTGACAGCCAAGAACATCCAAGAAGACAATCTCTTTTGGTGCTTTAATGGCTGAAACACAATGGACCTTATGGAAAATTAGTTTCTCCAAAGGTTTAACAACAAAACTCCTTGTAGAATCACTTAAACAAGTGTTCTTCAAGAGATTAAGGCTTTAGATCCACGAAGATAACATATAGAAGATGTTTTTCGTGGTCCCAAGCAAAGAAGAAACAACAAAAGCCTTTGGAACAGCCTATTGTCCAACGGTTAAAAGAATGCATCTTGGACCAACTTGAATCTATTTGACCAAGCGGGCTCTACATGCTAAAATAAAGTCTCTCTCTTCCTCAAACTCGAACCTGGACACACCATATGACCAGAAACAAAGCTTTCTCAACCTTGAGAAGAAGAAGAAGTGATTTAGTAATTAAACTTTAAAGGAAATTTAACAAAAGCAAAATTAAACCTTTAAAGGAAAATTAACTAAATCTTAAGAGAATCCTAGGAAAAATCCTAAGGATTTCGTGGCTCTATACAAGCCTAAAAACACGTGAATCCTTACCAAGAACAAGAACAATTTGCTCCTTGGTTCATCACCACCTCAATTTAAACCCAAGCTTTTACCCAATCGGTGAAGCCTAAGGATGAGGTTTTAAAATCGATTTCTTTCACACACTTGGTCTATGAACTCTACAAAGACCCAAGACCAAGCTTACTCAACATTGAGCTGCTAGAGAATCGATTTAACAACAAAAGCAAAATTAAAGTTTTAAAGAAACTAAGCTAAGCGATTTAACACCTAGGCTAGGATTAAAACTTTAATTAAGCTAACTCCTAAGAGAACCAACTTGAGAACGAGTTTGAGTCACCAAGAACAGAGCCTGCTCTGATACCATGTTGGGATTTATGAGACAAAGCTCACAAGAGAGGGTAGACAAACACTTGGTGAATGAATCCCCCTTTACCCACAACAAACTAACTCATTCTCAAGGGGGAGGAGAGAACATCAACTTGTGATGAACTCCCCATAAACAAGCTAGATAGAACCCAAATACTAGAGAGTAAGCGGATCCTAACTAGGAGAAGCACTAGTTTGAGACTTATCCTCTTCTAGTATCACAACACTTAGAGTTTGTGTACTTAGGAGAAGGAGGATTAAGAATCAGTAATCTAGGCTAAGTAAAGCAGTAAATAAGAAGAGTTTAGGTGGATTTGAGAAGAGAATAGGCTGCCTTAAGGGCAGCCCCTAACCGCTAATCCTAAACTCTCTACATTGTTAATATGAAACAAGAACACAAGTATAGAGAGGAAATCGGTTTCTCTTCTATTGAATAATATTGTGATGTGTTACATATGAGAGAATTACAGCTTAATATAGAGAAAACAAAGGCATAGAGCCGTTAGGCACACAAGGGATTCAAAGGAGAGATGAAAGGGACAGCTCCTTGTCTTTGGTTGACTCGCTATGCTTCCCAACCAAAGCCACACGTGATTTCCTTCCCTTCCATGCCTTGTGACCGTTAGATCTCCTTCCCTTATGGCCATTGGATCCTTCTTCCCTTCCTTGTGAGATATTTCCTTCTTCTTGGGCTTCTTCTTCTTATAAGGCCTTTGTTCTTCTTATATTGCACTTATGGCCTTGCTGACCACTCTCCTTGCTCTCACGGCCCACATGGCCTTATTGGCCACTCTTATTGTGCTCACGGCCTTACTGGCCGCTCCCACACCACTCATGGCCTTACCGGCCACACTTCTTGTACTAGCAGCCTTACCGGCCACTCTCTTCTTCCTTGTGCAGCTCGGCCTCACCGGCCTCACTCTCTCTTCTCCTTCATATATACTAATATTATATGTTCTTGAAGACTTAAATCTATCTACTTCTAATGCTTCTTGTTTTAGTTCAGTTTCTATTAAAGCAAACAATGCTATATGGCATGCTAGATTGGGACACCCTCATTCTCGTGCTTTAGAAATTATGTTTCCAAGTATTTCTTTTAAAAACAATGAATGTGAGGCTTGTATTCTTGGTAAACATTGCAAAACCGTTTTTCCAAAATCTTTAACTATTTATGAAAACTGTTTTGACTTAGTTCACTCAGATGTGTGGACATCTCCTTGTTTGTCTAGAGAAAATCAAAAATATTTTGTTACCTTCATTGATGAAAAATCTAAATACACCTGGCTAACTTTGTTACCTACTAAGGATAGGGTTCTTGAAGCTTTCATTAGTTTTCAAAATTATGTGACTAAGCACTACAATGCTAAGATCAAAGTTTTAAGGTCAGATAATGGCGGCGAGTACACTAGTCACGCATTCAAACAACACTTGAACAATCACGACATTATTCACCAAACCAGCTGCCCATACACTCCCCAACAAAATGGTGTGGCCGAAGGCAAGAATAGACATCTCTTGGAGTTAGCCCGGTCCATGATGTTCCAGACAAATGTTCCAAGGCGTTTTTGGGGAGATGCGGTCCTTGCGGCGTGCTATCTTATTAACCGCATTCCCACTAAGATCTTACAAGACGTCTCGCCATTTGAGGTATTGAACAAAGAAAAGCCTACATTTGACCATTTATGTGTGTTTGGGTGCACTTGTTTTGTGTTGAGACCAGGTGAATTACGAGACAAACTGGAGGCTAAAAGCACCAAAGCAATGTTCATTGGGTACTCTACTACCCAAAAGGGATATAAGTGCTATGATCATGAGGCTAGACGAGTCCTTGTCTCTAGGGATGTGAAGTTTGTTGAATCTCAAGGGTACTACAGCAAGAAAAATTGGGAAGACCTCCGAGACCTATCGACCTCCCAATCTGATCGGGCGGTTAACCTCCGTATCATTCTTGAACGATTAGGGGCCACAAATGATCGGGACGCACATCGTCCTCCCGGGCCAAACTCACCAGAAGGGTCTCAGCCACCTCTAGACAGCAGCACTAGTGCGCCTATCGAGCCCGATCCTCAGACAGATCAAGTCAACCAGTCAAACGATGAAGAGCTCAACTCGCATAAACATGATACCAATACCCATCCTGGAGGAGATACTGATCCACAAGACTTTGAAGACGAAGATGATGATCATGATGAAGTTATTCCATTAAGATGCAGCCAACGTCTCAAATTTCCCCCATCCAACTGGAAGAACACTCGAGTGTACTACAACAATGCAGCGGTAGCACATCCGATCCAAGAAGTATGCACGCTTGCCCATTTACCTACGGAACACCAAGTATTTCTCAGCCAAGTTGATAGTCATTGGATCCCACAAAAATATGAAGAGGCCAAAGACCATAAGGTGTGGCGTGATGCTGTCCAAGACGAACGAACGGCCATGGAGACAAACCACACATGGGACGAGGCTGACCTACCTAAAGGAAAGAAGGCCGTTACGTCCAAATGGATATTCACAATCAAGTATCGCAGTGATGGGGAGATTGAATGTTACAAAGCACGACTTGTGGCAAGAGGCTTTACGCAAACGTACGGGGAAGATTATAGAGATACGTTTGCTCCGGTGGCTAAACTACATACCGTTCGTGTGGTTCTATCGTTGGCAGTCAACTTGAAATGGGAACTGTGGCAGATGGACGTTAAAAATGCGTTTCTACAAGGTGAATTGGAGGACGAAGTCTACATGAGACCACCACCACCCGGCCTAGAAGACACGATCAGTCTGGGCAAGGTACTTAAGCTGAAAAAAGCAATCTATGGACTAAAACAATCACCAAGGGCGTGGTACCACAAGCTAAGCTCGACCTTGATCAATTGGGGCTTCAGGAGATCCGAACCTGATCACACCCTGTTCACATATCCTAGCACCAAAGGTATTATAGTCATTCTTGTATATGTTGATGACATCATCATATCAGGAAATGACTCGGTAGGTATTCAAGAAACCAAAACATTTTTGAAGTCAGTTTTTGATATCAAGGACCTTGGTGAGTTAAAATACTTCTTAGGGATAGAAGTGTGTCGCTCAGAAGAGGGACTATTTCTATCTCAAAGAAAATATGCTATTGAACTCTTAAATGAAGTAGGGAAACTTGGATCAAGACCGGTTAGTACACCGTTGGATGAGAACTACAAAGTTTGTTGTGAGGGGGAGCTAGAAGACCAACCATTTGAGAATGTAGCCCAATATAGGAGATTGGCCGATAAGCTCATTTACTTAACTATTACTCGACTGGATATTTGTTTTGCTGTGAATCAGGCCAGTCAGCACATGCAAGCTCCAAAGATTCACCACTGGAGCATAGTCAACCGGATTCTCAAGTATATCAAAGGATCACCGGGCCAGGGTATTTGGATGGGATGCAACAACAACACGGAGCTTCTAGGCTACTGTGATGCGGACTATGCCGGAGACCGAGACGACCGACGATTAACAACCGGCTACTGTACTTTCCTAGGAGGCAACCTAGTAACATGGAAGAGCAAGAAGCAGAAAGTGGTATCTCTATCTAGCGCTGAGTCGGAGTATAAGGCGATGCGTAAACTTACTACCGAGTTGATGTGGCTCAAGAATCTACTTCAAGACCTTGGAGTTGAAATTACCAAGCCCATCACTATGCATTGTGATAATGAAGCAGCCATCCATATTGCAACCAACTCGGTGTTCCATGAGAGAACAAAACATATCGAAGTCGATTGTCACGAAGTTCGAGAGCAAATCCAACTAGGCGTCACTATTCCTTGCCACACCGAGAGCTCCGAGCAATTGGCCGATGTATTCACCAAAGCAACTAGCCCACAAGTGTGTGAATACATACACTCAAAGCTTGGACTCATGGACCTTACCAAACCATGAAGCCTACACTCTTTTTCCCTTAAGTATAGTTTTTCCCAATGGGTTTTCTATACTAAGGTTTTTAATGAGGTAGGTGATCATTGGTTCAAGCTTAACTCTTGGGGTCCAATGAGTAAGCTTGAGGGGGAGTATAAATCGGGATCATGATCACCTTTTCCGTACAGCCACCGTCCGTACAACTCTAGCCGGGCCGTCCGTTCAACCTTGGTGTCCAAACGTGTAAAGGCCCATTCGTTGTCACACAAGCCTCAATGTGAACCAAGACAAGTCTCTAGGTCCTTCTATTCTTACTGTTGGCGACTCAAGCAAGTGGGGGAGATGAAGTCACATGTTATGTTAAGGAACAAGACATGTCGCTCTCATGTCTTAATTACATTTAGCATCTTGTATAGAATATTCCTATTGCTTTCACATATCTATATTTAGTTTGTATCTAGGTTCTAACTCAAGTAAGAAGTTGAATTCTTCTTCTACACTCCCCCTTACACTCTCCCTCTCAATATACTTCCTCTTCATCTTTTCTTCTTTGAATCTAAATCTTACACATAGCTGTTTACTGCTTCCAATCAATGTTTTCTCTCGGTGTTAGTCTGTTTTCTCGGTTTAAGCCTCTTTTGGGATAAACGGGTCAAAGTGTTGTCTAAACACTCCAAATTCATCCCCAACTCTTACAATTAGTCAAATGCATTGGATTGTCCCAAACTCTGACCCTAGAAACAGTAACAAAGCTGTTTACTGCTTAGAATCAATGTTTTCTCGGTTTAAACCTGTTTTGGGATAAAACGGGTTTAAGTGTTGTCTAAACATTCCAAATTCATCCCCAACTCTTACAATTAGTCAAATGCATTGGATTGTCAAACATTCGGACCCTA
>NW_010921877.1:16933-18827 GCF_000633955.1 Camelina sativa
TGTTTTGGGATAAAACGGGTTTAAGTGTTGTCTAAACACTCCAAATTCATCTCGAATTCTTAAAATTAGTCAAATGCATTGGATTGTTACATATTTTGACCCTAAAAAGAGCAACATATCTGGTTACTGCTTCCAATCAATGTTTTCTCTCGGTTTTAGCCTGTTTTTCGGTTTAAACATGTTTTGGGATTAAACTGGTTTAAGTGTTGTCTAAACACTCCAAATTCATCTCGAATTCTTAAAATTAGTCAAATGCATTGGATTGTTACATATTTTGACCCTAAAAAGAGCAACATATCTGGTTACTGCTTCCAATCAATGTTTTCTCTCGGTTTTAGCCTGTTTCTCGGTTTAAGGATGTTTCGCGATAAAACGGGTTTAAGTGTTGTCTAAACACTCCAAATTCATCCCGAACTTGTACAATTAGTCAAATACATTGGAGTGTCAAATATTCTGACCCTAGAAACAGTAACAATGCTGCTTACTGCTTAGAATCAATGTTTTCTCGGTTTAAGCCTGTTTTGGGATAAAACGGGTTTAAGTGTTGTCTAAACACTCCAAATTCATCCCGAACTTGTACAATTAGTCAAATACATTGGAGTGTCAAATATTCTGACCCTAGAAACAGTAACAATGCTGCTTACTGCTTAGAATCAATGTTTTCTCGGTTTAAGCCTGTTTTGGGATAAAACGGGTTTAAGTGTTGTCTAAACACTCCAAATTCATCCCGAACTCTTACAAATAGTCAAATGCATTTGATTGTCACACATTATGACCCTAGAAACAGTAACAAATATGTTTACTGCTTACAATCAATGTTTTCTCGGTTTTAGCCTGTTTTCTCGATTTAAGCATGTTTTGGGATAAAACGGGTTTAAGTGTTGTCTAAACACTCCAAATTCATCCCGAACTCTTACAATTAGTCAAATGCATTGGATTGTCACACATTATGACCCTAGAAACAGTAACAAAGCTGTTTACTGCTTACAATCAATGTTTTCTCGGTTTTAGCCTGTTTTCTCGGTTTAAGCATGTTTTGGGATAAAACGGGTTTAAGTGTTGTCTAAACACTCCAAATTCATCCCGAACTCTTACAATTAGTCAAATGCATTGGATTGTCACACATTATGACCCTAGAAACAGTAACAAAGCTGTTTACTGCTTACAATCAATGTTTTCTCGGTTTTAGCCTGTTTTCTCGGTTTAAGCATGTTTTGGGATAAAACGGGTTTAAGTGTTGTCTAAACACTCCAAATTCATCCCGAACTCTTACAATTAGTCAAATGCATTGGATTGTCACACATTATGACCCTAGAAACAGTAACAAAGCTGTTTACTGCTTACAATCAATGTTTTCTCGGTTTTAGCCTGTTTTCTCGGTTTAAGCATGTTTTGGGATAAAACGGGTTTAAGTGTTGTCTAAAAACTCCAAATTCATCCCGAACTCTTACAATTAGTCAAATGCATTGGATTGTCAAACATTCTGACCCTAGAAACAGTAACAATGCTGCTTACAGCTTAGAATCACTGTTTTCTCGGTTTAAGCCTGTTTTGGGATAAAACGGGTTTAAGTGTTGTCTAAACACTCCAAATTCATCTCGAATTCTTAAAATTAGTCAAATGCATTGGATTGTTACATATTTTGACTCTAAAAATAGTAACATATCTGTTTACTGCTTCCAAACAATGTTTTCTCTCGGTTTTAGCCTGTTTCTCGTTTTAAGCATGTTTTGGGATAAAACGGGTTTAAGTGTTGTCTAAACACTCCAAATTCATCCCGAACTCTTACAATTAGTCAAATGCATTCGATTGTCATACATTCTGATCCTAAAAACAGTAACAAAGCCGCTTACTTCTTAGAATCAATGTTTTCTCGGTTTAAGCCTGTTTTGGG
>NW_010921878.1:0-653 GCF_000633955.1 Camelina sativa
TTTCGTATCGAAATTGTGGCTGAGTTGATCTGTGGAACTCGATATTTAGCTCAGACGCGAAACTGGGACTGGGATAGATCCTTTGACTTGAAATATCCATATCTTTCACGTATGAACTGATTTTAATGTGCTTCCAAATCTCAGTGATTCTAGGATGGATCAAGATTCCAGGAAAGTTCGATTCATAACTTGAATCTTTCTGGCTTGGTAGGAATCCCCCTTTGAATGCTCGTAGGTCCAAATCGCGTAGCCATGAGTTCACCTGATTTGTAAAATGAATAACTCCTTCATTTGANTCCTTCATTTGATCTCTGATTGAACTGATTCAACTTCGAGATATGCTCTAAATGAGGTAAGTATGTATCCCAAATAGTCGTTTGGCTGGAAGAATTGATCTTCGACTTCGTTGGTGTTGAACAAGACTCAAGGATCTTCATGGATGGTCTCATGATCATATCAAGCTGTTTACAGCTACTAAGCAATGTTTTCTTGCTGTTAGCCTGTTTTGGGACAAAATGGGTATAAGTGGCTTTTAAAATCTCCACATCTATCTCAAAGTCTTATAATTAGTTAGTTGCATTGGATTAAGACACATTTTAACCCTAGAAACACTAACAAAGCTGTTTACTGCTTCTAAGCAATGTTTTCTTGGT